>NW_006921908.1:2188142-2199515 GCF_000298275.1 Orycteropus afer afer | reverse complement strand
GGTAAGATAATGAGTGATTTTCCCCCTCTATTCTTTATATCTTTCTATATATCTAGATTTTTAAAATTGAGTATTTATTAATTTTATGGTCTTTTCTAAAGTTTAATATGATACAAACATTTCTAGCAATTCAAATAAGATCTCTCTGCTTTGTTTTTGTTTTAAATGTACAAGTAGCCAAAAGGAGTAAGTAGTGAACAAGGAAAACAAAGAACAAATTATTGAATTTTAAGTTCTGCTAAAGCAATTTTCAAATGTTTCATATGCATGTGAAAACTGGCCAATGAATAAGGAAGACCAAAGAAGGACTGATGTCTTTGAATTATGATGTTGGTGAAGAATACTGAATGAAGACCATGGACTACCAGAGGAATGAACAAATGTGTTCTGGAAAAAGCGCAGCCAGAGTGTTCCTTAGAAATGAGGCTGCAGAGACTTCATGTCAGCTACTTCAGATATGTTGTCAGGAAAGAGCTGTCCCTGAAGAAGGACATCATGTGTGGTAAAGCAGAGGGTCAGCAAAAAAAAAGGTCGACCTTCAGTGAAACAGACTGACACTGTGGCTACAATTACAGGCTCAAATACAGCAACAATTGTGGGGATGGCACAGGACCAGGCAGTGTTTTACATAGGGTCTGTTGTATAGAGGGTCACTATGAATCAGAATCGAATTGATGACACCTAACAACAAGAACAACACTAAAGCATAAAATACAGTGTGGAATAAGCAAGCATAGCTTGTTTAAAACCCAAAACCCACTGCTGTCAAGTCGGATCTGACTCACAGCGACCCCTTGTTGGGTTTCCAAGGCAGTATCACTACAGAAAGATTGCCCAACCTTCCTTCCTAGGAGTGGCTGGTGACTTTTAACCACCAGCCTTCTGGTTAGCAGTCAAATGCCTTAGGCACTACACCACCATAGCTTGTCAAAGAGTGGACAATACATGAAAGAAACATCTCAGTCTATTTCCTTGCTGGAAAATTCAAGCATGCTAGAAGGGAATGAAGTTCATTTGCACTTACTGTGGTCACTAATATTTTTACTCAAAGAACAAACTACTAGCTTTGGTTAAAATAAATAAATGAACCAGCAAACTGTGGCTTCATTTGCCTCTCTGTATGTTCTGAATACCATGCCAATCACTTTATAACAATGAAGTACTTGATCTCCTGTTTAATTCCCCCAATTCCCTTATGAAGGAACCCTAGTGGCACAGTGGTTAAGCACTCAGCTATTAATCAAAAGGTCAGCAATTCAAACCCACCATTACTTCTGCAGAAGAAAGATGCAGCAGTCTGATTTGAGAGATTTACAGCCCTGGAAACCCCGTGGGGGCGGAGAGTTCCACTCTGTCCTATAGGGTTGCTATGAGTTGAAATCTACTCAATGGTAGTGGGTTTGGTTTTTGGTTTGGGCTGCTAAGCAGTGTAGGGCAAAGTTACATAGCCAGTTGGTTCTAGTACAAATTTATATCGTCTAGGCTTTAGATGAAACGTTTCTATCTTTAGCAATTTTTTTTTTTTTTTCATTTCAGATTAACCCAGTTAAAACATTTCCCAGATTCTAGTGGATTGTGATAGCTGTGGACTCCTTCTATCCATCCCGCTTGCTTTCCTCTCTTGTACTTTTTCCTTTGAGGGTCTTTCCCATTCCAAATAGTCCTAGCAGGGATGAGCCTATGACCCAGTTTGGACCACATCATCTGAACAGAGTGCTTGGTTTAAATTTGACCAATCAGTGTCCTCCTAGAACTTTTCTGCTGAATGCTGTAACAAAGACTTCAGACTACATTTTCCCTCTCAAAATGCAAAGATGAGTACTTGGACTATTGAAGGATAGATTTCCAACTATATAGAGATAGCCTATTTGCAACAGGAAAGAACGAAGCTAAAACACAAAAGGACAGACAACAGAAGGTAAGAGACAGCATAAGAAAACTCTAATGAGAACTTTCAAACGTGAAGATTTAGTACCATCTGAAATTAACTCCCCCTCCGAACTTTCTAGTTCTACATGAAACAATAAAGCTTCTATAAAGCCTAAGCTAGGGTTCAGTCTCTTAAAACCAGAGTTGTTGTTGTTGTTGTTATGTGCCATCAAGTCGGCCCCGACTCATAGCGACCCCTCCTTGGGTTTCCGAGGCAGTATCACTACGGAAGTAGGATTGCCCAACCTTCCTTCCGAGGAGTGGCTGGTGGGTTTGAACCGCCAGCCGTCTGGTTAGCAGTCAAGTGCTTTAGCCACTATGCTACCAGAGCTCCTTAAAACCAGAGTACTCTTGCCAAATACAATGCATACTCCAAACCTTTTTCATTCTCCACAAATCAGATTCTTCACTTACTAACAGTCCCCAAATGCTTGCTTCTTGACAAAATTCTCTGCCTCAAAGTCACTCTCGCCGTCCTACTAAAATTACTAAAAAAAGGTCAGTGCCTTTTGTCAGTATTTGGCCATGGCACCTCCCTCCAGCATGGGTGTTATTCCATCATTTCTTTGTGAAAAAACTCTCCTCCCCTGGCTCCCGGAACATAGCTCTGCCCTAGTTCTACTGCTCCTCAGGCACTTGGTCTTCTTCCCACACCCTGATTCAAGTGTTTCCCAAGGAGCTGCCTTTGGCTTTTTTCCCTTCTCTTCTACTGTCTCTTGGCAAGCTCCTTCAATCTAATGCTTCCAATAATCATCTTAAAATAAGAGACTCCCACATCTATACCCATGACACTAACTAACATCTATTCTGGACTCCAGTTCTATTATTTCCAGTTGCCCCCATCCATATCCCATCTAAACTTAATATGCATATTCCAAACTGAAGTTGGTACCTTCCTATTGAAACAATTTCTCTTCCTGTATTGCCTCTAGTTTTGTCAAAGTCACCACTAGACTCCTGGTCATCTTAAAATTGAGTGCTATGTATGTCACCCCCATCATTCCAGCTGAGTAGCCCTCTTAATTCTATTTGCATAATATCTTTGCATAGGCTTTCTGTTCCTTCTCATCACTGTTGCCCTAATTCAGATTCTCTTAATTGCCACTTGGACTTACTATTTTTCATTTCTCTTTCTGCCCTGTCTCAATTCCCAACATCCTACTTTCTGCTATCAGGTTATTTTTATTGAAGATCTTATCTGATCAAGTAATTTCCTGGTTCAAAAACCTTTCATAGATACTCAAAAGCTTGAACTTGCCCTCAGGCTGCCAAGGAGAGCTCGTCTGGCCACAAACTCCTTTCTATGTTTCTTTTCTGAAACATCCTTTTAAGAATCCAGCACTCCAGCCAGATCGAATAGCACACCATTTCTACTACCTATCCCAGTCTGTCTTCATATCTTTGCTGATGCTCCTTTTTTCCACATGTCTTCATGAATAACTCCTACCATCCCTCAAGGCTCTGCAGATATGCCAACTCTTTGATGAGATCATCCTTAATCTTTCTTGCTAAAAGTAATCTCCCTCTTCTTTGAACTCCCATAACTAGAGTACACATTTCATTTTCCTTAAAGGCAAGAATTCCATTTAATTCAGCAGCACTGGACACAGTGCTTTGCCTAACAAAAGCATGTTGAATTAATGAGTTGTCTAGTAAGTCTTTCCTGATCCTCCCCCCATGTGCAGGGGAATACTCAAACTTAGGACTGACACATGGCTCCCTTACTAACTAGCTAAATACCCTTGGGCAAGTTACGAAAGTCTCCGAGGAAAACTCAGCCTCCTCATCAGCAAAATGGGAATAAGTATAGCTTTCAGAGTTTGATGAAATGATAAAACAACGATGTTTGAGGAGGGCCTATCCAGCACACAGTAGGCTCCCAATTAATGCAAGCTCCCTTCCTATTTCTTTCTTCTAGCTATTACTTCCTAACATGAGAGTTTCCCAAATAACACTTTACAGGAGATAGAATAAATCAGACAAGTAACATTCCTCTACAAGCTCACCGTGTACTTCCCAACAGTAAGGACAGTGACCTTTGCTACCAAGTCATCCTACTGGGAGGCTATAAAGTAGAACAAGAGAATGCTCCCCAAGAATATACTATCTGTAACTGCCAAAAATCAACAAAGCAATTGAGGAACTTTTTTTTTTTTTTTTTCCTGGGAAAATACTGCAGTTGATAGAGCTTATATGAAAAGATTTCATCAAGGGAGTAAACATTAAGTGAGTTAAACTTTAGTTTGGAAATAAAATAAATTCCTTGTAAGTATTAGAACAATGTTGTTGTTAGGTGCCATCGAGTCGCTTCCGACTCATAGCGACCCCTTGCACAGAACGAAACACCGCCCGATCCCGCGCCAGCTCCATGATGCTTGCTATACTTGAGCCCATTGTTTTAGTCACTGTGTCAATTCATCTCATCGAAGGCCTTCCCCTCCTTCATCGACCCTTCCCCTTACCAAGCATGACATCCTTCTCCAGAGAATGGTCCCTTCAGACATGACCAAAGTAGGTGAGACGAAGTCTGGCCATCCTTGCTTCCAAGGATACTGTTACACAGATATCAGCCCAGCTGAGACAGACTAGGAAGAAGGAGGAGGCCATCCATTTCTCACAGAACTGGCCCGGGGGGTGGGGGGAGAACAGCTGTTTTCTACAGCTCTAAATAAACCAGAAGGAGCTCTGGTAGCACAGTACCTAAGGCACTTGACTGCTCACCAGAAGGCTGGCGGTTCAAACCCACCAGCCACTCCTCGGAAGGAAGGTTGGGCAATCCTACTTCCGTAGTGATACTGCCTTGGAAACCCAAGGAGGGGTCGCTATGAGGCGGGGCTGACTCGATGGCAAATAACAACAACAACAAATAAACCAGAAAGATAACTGAGACTATCTATATAATTTTGAAGGAGCTCTGGTGGTGCAGTGGTTAAAGCATTAGGCTGCTAACCAAAAGGTTGGCAGTTCAAATGCACCAGCTACTCTGAGGGAGAATGATGTGGCAGTCTGTTTCCATAAAGATTTACAGCCTCGGAAACACTATGGGGCAGTTCTACTCTGTCCTATATAGACCCTATGAATCAGAATTGACCCAATGTCAGTGAGCCATTAGGATATAGTAGAAATGGTATTGTGCTATGTAGATCTAATTCTATCTCTGTTACACACCAACTGTGGTGCTTTGGGCAAGCCACTCATCTACCACTGTCTCGATACTGTCATCTATGAAATGCTATGGCTAGATAAAAACCAGAAACAAAACCAAACTCACTGCCGTCGAGTTGGATCCAACTCATAGCAACCCCCCTTGAGTTTCCGAGGCGGTATCTCTACAGAAGTAGATTGCCCAGTCTTCTTCCTTCTGAGGAACGGCTGGTGGGTTTCAACTGCCAGCCTTCTGGTTAGCAGTCAAATGTCTCAGGCACTACGCTACCAGAACTCCATAAATCTACAAACAATTGTTGATACTTTTGTTCAGTGAACTTACTGAGGGAATGTTGGGCAGCTAACCACTTTTGATAGTGAGTGGATGGCTCCTTAAGCGTCCCTCCAATCTGCTACCTTTGCAAACGAGAGTATAGCAGTACTGCATAGAAGGTAAGAGGAAAGACTTGAAGCAGGGCAACATAGATTCAAACATTGGCTCTGTTATTTACTAAATGACCATAGTAAGAATTCTGGTTTCTTCCCACCTCTTTAAAACTTCTACATCCTCATCTGTCAATTGATGAAGATAAGTTCTATTTACCTATAAGAGCTCTGTGTGAAAATTAAATAAACTAGAATGCATTAAGTTTTTAGCATAAAATAAATGTCAGTGGATGCTGAGTGCCAATTTCTATTATACCCTAAAATAATTTCTCCTTTCCAGATTTGGCCAATTTTAATTATCTGCATTGGCTCAGGCAGAGGCTATGGAATTTAGTTTTAGAAATTTAAAATGAATTACTGAGACACAGTAATCGGAGGCAACTTGTGATCATGGATTATACCCTGGACCAGAATTTTTGTTTTTTTTCTGCTATAAAGGACATTAGTAAACTATCTGTTGAAATTTGAATAAGAATTACAGATTAAATGATAATATATATCAATGCCAGTTTTCTGAGTTTGATGACTGCATTGAAGTCATTTAAGAGAATATTCTCTTGTTTTGGAATAAATATTGCAATATTTAGAGGTGAAGGGTCATTATGTCTGCAAATAGTTCATTTTTTAAAATACATATATTTTATGCATGTGTGTGTAAAGAGAGGGGAAAAAAAGACATGGTAAAATGCTGACATTTGAGGAATCCATGTGAAGGGCATGTGTGAAAATTCCTTATACTTGAGCTATTTTGTAATTCTGAAACTAAAACTATTTAGTTTTGTCCTCAAGCTGAAAGAACTGAGAAAAAAATTAAGCCTTAAGTTGCAATAATGAAAGTTCGTATGGGCAAAATATTGAATGATGCAGGAAGCATCAAAAGAGATAGAAGGAATACACAGAGCCACTGTACCAAAAAGAACTGATTTATGTTCATCCATTTCAGGAGGTGGCATATGATCAAGAACCAGTTGTACTGAAGGAAGAATTTGACACTTCAATGAAGGAATTGGGGAATAACAAGGCTCCAGGAATTGACGGAACACCCATTGAGATGTTTCAACAAATGGATGGCCCACTGTAGACACTCACTCGGTTATGCCAAGAGATTTGGAAGAAAACTACCAGGCCAACTGACTGGAAGAGATCAATATATGTACCCATTCCAAAGAAAGGTGATCTCATAGAATGTGGAAATTATCAAACAATATCCTTGGTATCACACACAAGTAAAATCGTACTGAAGATAATTCAAAAACTGTTGTAGCAGTATATTGACAGAGAACTTCCAGAAGTGCAGGCTGCATTCAGAAGAGGACGTGGAACAAGGGATATTATTCCTGTTGTCAGTTGGATCTTGGTTCAAAGAAAAGAATACCAGAAAGATGCTTACCTGTGTTTTACTGACCATGCAAAAGCATTTGATTGTGTGGATCATAACAAATTGTGGGTAACACTGAGAAGAATGGGAACTCCAGAACACTTAATTGTACTCATGAGGAAGCTGGACATAGACCAGGAGGCTGTCATTCGAACAGAACAAGGGGACACTGCATGGTTTAAAAATCAAGAAGGGATTGTGTCAGGGTTGTATCCTTTTCCCATACTTATTCAATCTATATGCTAAGCAAATAATCTGAGAAGGTGAACTATATGAAGAAGAAAATGGCATCAGGATTGGAGGAAGGTTCATTAACAACCTGTGATAGGCTGATGACACAACTTTGCTGAAAGTGAGGATGACTTGAAGCACTTACTGCTTAAGACTGAAGAATACACTCTGTAGTATGGATTACATCTCAATATAAAGAAAACAAAAATTCTCACAACTGGACCTATAAGGAGCATCAAGATAAATGGAGAAAAGATTGAAGTTGTCAAGAGTTCACATTGCTTGTTTCTACAATCGACACCAATGGAAACAGCAGTCAGGACATCAGACGACATATAACAGCATTGGGCAAGTTGGCTGCAAGGGACCTCTTTCAAGTGCTGAGGAGCAAAGATGTCTCCTTGAGGACTGAGGTGTGCCTGACACAAGCCATGGTATTTTCAATTGCCTCATATGCATGTGAGAGCTGGACAATGAATAAAGATGACTGAAGGAGAATTGATGCTTTTGAGATGTGGTGCTGGCAAAGAATGCTGAAAGTACTGTGGACTACTAAAAGAACTATCAAGCCTGTCCTGGAGGAAGTGTAGCTGGAATGCTCCTTGGAAGCAAGAATGGCCAGACTCAAGTCTCACCTACTTTGGTCATGTTGTCAGAGGAGACCATTCCCTGGAGAAGGATGTCATGCTTGGTAAGGTGGAGGGTCAATGAAGGAGGGGAAGGCCCTCAATGAGATGGACTGACACAGTGGCCACGGCTATGGAGTCAAGTACAACAGGGATCACGGAGCTGGCGCGGGACTAGGCGGTGTTTCGTTCTGCTGTGCACAGGGTCACTATGAGTCAGAGATGACTCAACAGCACCTAACAACAAATTTTGTCCTATTCCTGTTTATATTTGATTTTAAATCTATCTGTTCAAATTATTTGTTGTTGTTGTTAAGGAGCTCTGGTAGCATAGTGGCTAAAGCACTTGACTGCTAACCAGAAGGCTGGCGGTTCCTTTTATAATGTAATGCTTCCACTGAGTTATCCTGCAGATAATAAAACCACCAGTGATTTTAAACCCATACTTAGATACCTAAGTTACACTTCAGCATTGTGGACTCTCCCAAAGTCAAATTAAATTTCGAAATGGAATTATCTTAGTCATAACTTGTATTAAACAATACTCGTACAAGTGCCAAACCTGGCAGTGGCTATTACAGCTGTTGCAATACCTAAGGCCAAAGTAACATCCACGGGGATTTTTCAGTGATAACCTGTGGAAATGTGCTTTTATATTCCTTCTGTTTCTAACTAAATCATTTTCACAACTCCAAATTTCAGCCATTCCCCAAATGGCTACTAAATGCCGAGAGGCTAAGGGAAAGCCAGAAACAGCTGTGGCAGCATCGCATCAGACCAACTGCTCCTTTTGATGCTTAATGAGTATTTTCCAAAAATGCTAGCTTTCCTTTTATATTTCTAAGCAGAAACCTATAGTGACCCACTCCAACTCCCATCCTCAAGAAAAATAACTTCTCCCCAAATAATTTAAAAAAGAGAGAGAGAGAGACTCTACAATGTGTACAATCATTAGTGAAATTTAGTTCACCTAGCATTTTATGGTCACAAAGCACACATATTATCCCATTTTCCTGTACAATAGTCCCATGAGGACAAATAGTACAGGTATTATCCCCATTTTAAAGAGGAAAAAATTGAAGTACAAAAGTTGAGTTTCCCAAAATTTTAGATCCTGTAAGTCCTGAATTGAGGGCCAGAATCCATGTCTTTCCATTCCCAGAGAGCAGAAAAGTAATCACTGGCTAAAGATGTTTATGAGTTACAAAACTTTCAAAAGTAAGTTAGATGTGAAAATAAAACTGGCAACAACAGAAAGTAAAGTCCATTTCATGGAAGGAGCTGGATGCAATATCTCCTGTGAGAACATACACACATCACTCAGTATTGCAGAAAGAACAGGGCTCTGGAGACCTGACTTCAAGTCCCAGCAAAACTGCACACCAGGCACATGAACTTGAAGGAGGCACTCAACCTCTTCCTTTCAGCTTCAACCTTTGTAAAACTGACTTTCTCTCAGAGTTATGGTAATCAAATGAGAACACACTTCTGTACATTGTAAAGCATTGCACACAGGCTATTTATCATCGTATCTTTATAAAACTTCTTAGCTTAAGAAGTCTTTTCATGACATTTCTGTCACCTCTTTGAGGACATGGACCATGTGTACTGGTCTTTGTATCCCTAGCACCTACCACAAGGTTGGGCATAGAGTATGATTCAGTGCTTGTTTAGAGAACAGTAAATGTGTAAATTTCTATACACGATTCTTCTGTATTGTTGGGAAGTGATTCTACTCCAAGCATTCTACATTACCCTACCAAATTTGGCCAAACCTGGTGGCATCTTATAAAGCACACCTCATTAACTATCATAGGAAAAACCTTTGGCAAAGCATCCATTTCTACTCAGGCACTTCAGCTTCACAATCATTCTTAAATGACTTCCAGATGACTTCTGAACAAACGTTTATGCTATTTGTGAAATATTGCAATAGTCACAGCAGCATCATTTTGGAATGTCAAAATCAACTATGTAACATTTTATAAAGGAAAAACCATGGCTTTTTACCAGGCTTTTGGAAAACAAATTCCCTTGAATGCCTGAAGAATTCCTGAAATAATAAAGACTATTTTGAATTATTCTGTAACATTAACCATCAGCTCTCCTAACTGAATTCATTTCTGAAATGATACTGCCATACAGTATCTAGAGAAGGTGAACTGACTTGGTTGGATGGGCTTCATCACTGCAGTAGCAGACTAAGGAAAGAATGTGACCTAGCTATAAAGAACTGAAAAAAAAAGAAAAAAAAAACCTCATTGCCATTGAGTTGTTTCCAACTCATAGTGACCTCCACTGGGTTTCCGAGGCTGTAAATCTTTACAGAAGTAGATCGCCGAGTCCTCCTTCCACAGAGCGGCCGGTGGGTTAGCCCCACGGACCTTCCGGTTAGCAGTCAATTGCCTTATCCACTAAGCCACCAGAGCTCCACAAAGAACTAGCAGTCATATTTAATTTGGTTCCAATTAAAAGTCGTAGGAGATAGAATTTACAATGTTGACATATGCTTGGTCATTTGAGATTTTAAGAAATCGAAGACACAGAGGAGATTAACCAGGATTGACACCTTCCACATTCCTCTATAAAATCCTTCAGGTATAACCGGCAATGAAAGGCATCAACAAAGGTGGTCTGCACATAAGAGCTCCTTCTAGAACATGGAGTCTCTCCATTTCCTATCTAGTGTCATCATACATCTTACGATGTTATACAATCACAGAACAATCACTTGTCAATGTCCTTTCACCACAGTTACTTCTGTCGAGAGATAATAATCCTAAAACCTCAAAGAAAAATTCTAATAAGCTTAAAGCCTACTTATAAGTGAAATAAAAAGGAACAGGTAAGAATCTTAAAAGTGTAAAATAGAGGATGGGAGCCTCCAAATACATAGGTTGCTGATTTTAAATTTAATTTAAAATTTTTATTACAAAATAGTGTTCACTATAGAAAAAAAAAAAAAAATACAGATAGGCCAAAAGAAAATACAGCATACAGTTAATTTTTTTACTCTGGTGGCATAGTGCCTATGGCATTTGACTGATAACTAGAAGGCTAGTGGTTCAAACCCACCAGCCACTCCTCAGAAGGAAGATTAGAGAATCTACTTCTGTAGAGATACTTCCTTGGAAACCCATGGCAGGGTCGCAATGAGTTGAATCAACTAGACAGCAGTGAGGTTTTTTTTTTTTTTTTAAGTGCTCTTTTTCCCTATAAACTTTTAAAATATTATAATCAATAAAAGAAAAAAAAAATGCAACCATTGCTGTGGAGTCGGATCTGACCCATAGCAACCCCTCCTTGGTTTTCCCAGGCAGTATCACTAAGTAGATTGCCCAACCTTCCTCCCAGGGAGTGGCTGGCAGGTTTGAACCATCAGCCTTCTGGTTAACAGTCAAGTGCCTTAGGCACTATGCTATCAGAGCTCCCTTACAATCAGTATGTGCTAACATTTACATAATGCTCACTTTATTTCAGGCCCTATGCTCAGTATTTAGCATGTATTACTTTATTCTGTATTCACCAGAACACTATAAAACTAAACTAAACCCACTGCCATCAAGTCAATTTCTACTCATGTTGTTGTTGTTGTTATGTGCCGTCGAGTCGGCCCCA
>NW_006921908.1:2179116-2187712 GCF_000298275.1 Orycteropus afer afer | reverse complement strand
GGAAGTAAAATACTCTCCTTAATTTTGTTAAATCCTTAACTGTGATTTCAATATCCTATCAGAAGCAGGTAGTATAATGAGTATGTCCTATATTTAAATCCTGTTCCCCATTCTGGGCGAGGGGCTGAGCTAAGATAGGTGCATTCACAGGACTTGAATCTAATACTTAACAGCTAGCTATATGACACAATCTGTAATATGAATTTAGATTCCTTCAGGGCTTTGAGGTTCTTAGTATCAAATTGTCTCCCAACTTCTTACCTCTACATATTACATAATCCATTAGCTTGGTCTTTAAAAATTTGTATTTAACTTGATTCAAGTCTGATTTTGCTTTTAGAAACCTGAATTTAAAATACAATTATACTCCCAATTTCCAATTGGGATAGTTCCCAATTCCTTTAAAACTTAAATGTGACAATATCCATTAGGTATTTTTAAAAAGTATGCAGAACAAATCAGAATGGAGGTTAAAATAATGTGGAAAATTTTACCACATGTAAACTGTTAGTCTATCCAAACCCATGAATTTCCCAAAACAATCCAACTATCAGACCTGTGGGAGCTCTGGTAGCATAGTGCCTAAGGCACTGGACTGCTAACCAGAGGGCTGGCGGTTCAAACCCACCAGCCACTCCTCGGAAGGAAGATGGGGCAATCTACTTCCGTAGTGATACTGTCTTGGAAACCCAAGGAGGGGTCCTTATGAGTCTGGTCGACTCCAGGGCACATAACAACAACAGCAGCAGACCTATTTCAAAGACAGAGCCTCTTCACAATTCTTTTGTCATTCATTACTCCCCTCTCCTTAGCCCCACTCATCTTCCTAGAAATTGGAAATAGGAGAGGCAACTACAAGTTTCTGAAGGATTCTTAAAGATAAGAGTGTTTTTAGGGACCTGGATGATGTTCTATGTCTTCATCTTATCCCCGAGGGTCACTTACAAATGTCCAATGGGTACCCTCAAGCCACACTCAGCTTTCTGCTAACTATAAACATTGTCTGCTGCATCTCAACCCTGAAACACCTTGTATTTTTTGGTATCACTGTTACCCATATAGCAACTCCTTTGGCAAGAATGGTAATTACATAGTAGCCTTGTTATCTGAGGATAACACTGTAATTACCTTGTGTCACTGCAGCATTCATAGTTAAGATATTGTAACAGAAAAGTCCTATGGAAGCAGCATTTTTTTTTTTTTTTTTTAGATCTGGCTTTCAAAAATAGCTTCAGTAATTACACTGCTTAAAAAATACACCAAGATCCACTCTCTCCCCCACCCCAAAAAAAAACCATAATTTCTTCTGCACAAAGCATATTTCTGAATGTCCACATACAACAAACACCACACTCTGCCTTGTAGGAGCTTCCAAAGACAACAGCAAAAATAAATTCTCAAAGTAATACTTACAGCTCTTCTAGAAAAGGAAAATTCTTAAATGCATCTTCTGGCAACTGAGTAATGTTGTTCATACTGATGTCCCTGGAACATAAAGTTAAAAGGATCATTAACTAAGTGATATTAGACTTAAAGCATTTAATTCAATGAAAAAGTAATTGAGTGCTGAAAATTGGTAAAGAAGCCAAAAATGAAATGAGCATAGAAGGCATACATAGGGATATTCCAAATCTGGCTTCAGAATGCAATGATGAAAAATTTTTAAAAAGTTAAATTTTTTATTATAAATTATATTGTTATTCAGAAACATTCAACATGATTCTTCTTTACAGATCCTGGATTTTCCTCATGTGAGTATCTTTGAAAATATGGTTCCAAATTACCTGCAATGAGTAGGCTAGTGTGGCTTCCCAGCGCTCCAGTACTCAAACACTGTGCCTGATAGAAATCAACAAAATCAATACCTCAGGACCTGATAAATAGATGTGCAGGCAAGTGTAGCTTCTGGACCCCACTGTCAAGGACAGTAAAAATATGTGCTATGTGTATCACTGTCATGTTTTCTATAACACTTATGAAAATTCTCCAGGTAATAGTTTTAAGTGAATTGTCATGTTTAGCCCATGAACAGATGCAGGCTAGAGACAAGTGCATACACGACAGGCATGCGGTGCAACTCCAGCCTCCCCTTCCAGAGTCAGCAGAAAGGATAGTACTTGATGATATAACTCAACAATTAACTAGTCCAAACAGCTACAAAACTTTATTAACCATTTCCTTCTTCCCTAGCAGCTGCCTTATGAATTGGCTTTCTCCTTCCGAACTCCACTTAATACCAACGCATGAAAGACAAGTTAACACTGCTTTGCAAAGAGAAAGCCCAAACATGCACTGGGGCAGCTGTCTCACTTGGGTCCCTTCACCTTTCTAGTGCTGAATTCTGTGGTTGAGTCTTCACTTCTCTCCCCTCTGGAAATCACCATAAAAATTCACATTTGTGACATTCCTATTACCAGATTTGATACACTGGTATAAGGAGGTAGGAAATAAACAAACAAACCCAAGTACACCAAAGTCACCTAACAGCAAAAATGCTGTCATTTTCATCATTTCTGTCAAGTGAAATGTTCTTTTCTGTCCTTCCATTAAGATTCAGGAATGGAGTTTGGACTCCTTACTTGTCCTTCTCAAAGAAGGTTTGGAAATTTCAGTTAGTGAAGGACAGTAACAACAGCAGCAGCAAACAAGCAGCCACTGCCAATGTGTACTGAATGCTCTTAACATGTTAAGACTCCACATAACGCCTTACTGTACAAATGAGGAAACTGAGGCTTACTGAAGTAAAATAACTTCCCCATGACCATTCAGCCAGGGAGTGAACTCCAGAGCCCATGATTGCAATTACTCAGCTTTTTTTTTTTTTTCCAAACTTTTTATTGTTATTTCACAGAGCAAATCAGTGTTCCACTCAGCAATTGACACACATTCTGTTTCGCATCATTGATTGTCATCCCCTCAATGTAACATCACCCCTACCTCTTCCTCCCTGTGTTTCTTATTTACATTCTATCTTCTCTCCTAACCTTTCCTACCTTCTTAATTTTGATCTGGAATGGTTGATTGTTCTCAGGAGTGTATACCTTCCTGGAGTTATTGTTCACCTTGTAGACCTATTGTTTGAATGGAAATTGAGCTATGGAAGTGAGTTCGGTTCCAGGTCCAAAGGGGACCAAGAGCGACAGTCCTGGGGTTCTACAAGTCTCTATCTGACCAGTGAGCCTGGTCTTTTCTATGATTTTGGGTTTTGTTCCACATTTTTCCCCACTCTATCCAGGACTTTCTAATGTAATCCATTCAGAGCAGTAGGCAGGGGTAGCGAGGCACCATCTCTGGGTCTAAGAGTCATGGAGGCTGAGGTTCACATGGTTCATCAGTCCTCTGGACTAATTATTTCATTGTATCTTTGATTTTCTTCACTCCTCTTTGCTCTGCACAGGAGAAAGCAATAGTTGTGTCTTAAATGGCCACTCTTATTCAGCCTTCTACTAAATCCTGTTACTTCTCTCCAAAGGTAGTAAAGATTTAAAGCAAACCCTTAAATCCTACCAAGGTTAAAAAGCAGGAGGGATACTGCCTCAAGACCTTGACACAACGAAGCCCAGGAAGAACTATATTCAGCTTTAGCAACTGAGGAACCAAAGTTCATTATTTCTTAGAGCATGTAACTTTTCTTGAGATGAATCCTTATGGTGGTAGAGACTCATATACATTCCACAATTTTGTATCACTGAGATAACTCAAATCCTATTAAAGATAACTTTTAAGAAACAATATTAATAACTTCTTCAGGAATGATGGGCGCTATGGTGGTATAGTGTTTAAAGCATTCAGTTGCTAACCCAGAGGTCAATGGTTCAAACCCATCAGCTGCTCCATAGGAGGAATATAAGATAGTCTGCTTTCACAAAGATTTACAGTCTTGGAAACCCTATGGGGCAGTTCTACTCTGTCCTATAGGGTCATCACGAATTAGAATTCGCTCAGTGGTGGGTTTGATTTGGTTTTCAAAGAATTGTTATTTTTAAACACTTGCCCCAATGCTACTTTAGTCAGATTATTAGGGAGAGGGATAATTCTTTGTTATTCATAAGCACTTAAGCAGGACTGTTCTGGTTATCTAGTGCTGCTCTGACAAGAATATACCCCAAAAGGAATGGCTTGAACAAACAGGCATTTATTCTCTTACAATTCTGGAGGCTTTAAGTTCTAGTTCAAAGTGCCAGGCTCTAGGGGCTGGGTGAAAGCCCCTTAACCTTGGGCTTCAGCTCTGCCTCCTGCTCCCAGCCCACTGAAGCTGGAGGCTTTTTTTTCACTCAGACAGCTGTTAGCTGCTCAGGCTGACAAACCCAAGGTTGACAAGTACAAAGGTACAGTCCTGATGTTACCAAACAACATGGCAGGCCACTAATTCAAATCCAGATGAAGTCCCAAGATTGGCAGGGTATGGCAGGCTGTTGAACAATGACTAGGCTACATTCAGGGGTCAAGCGTGCCAAAAGGCTACAAACCATTTCCAAAGCTGCTTCTTATAAATGGGAAGCAGATCACATCCCTAAAGCAGCTACTCAGCTGCTTGTAGTAGATCCCACCATGGAGTTGACTGCCAGTCTCATCATGGGGAATAACTGCCACCAGCTGCCCAGCCATTCAACCAGGCCCAGCCAAGCTGACACCCAATCTTAACTACCACAAGGACCCTGGATCTTAACTACCACAAGGACCCTGGAGAAACAGCATCAAAGTAGGAGATAGAAGAAGCATTTTCAATTCCAGGCACTGTTATTTAGCTGCTACGTAATCCTGGGCCTCAGTTTGTTCATGTGCACAATGAAGGAGTTGAAGTGACTGGTTGTGTGGCTTCTCAGCCTGTCATTCTATACCACCGTCATTCATTTATTTTGTAGTTTTCATGGATGAGCCCACGTTTCCTGATGGAGATATCTGAGGTTCATTTTATGGAAAAGATGGGTTTTTTCAAAGTTTACCATATAACAGAATATAAAGACTACTAGTTTGCCATTATAAAAAACTACTGAGTCACTCCAACTGAAAATACATTCAGCTTTAACCAGTAAAATTCTTAAGATTATAACAACACTTCTAATCAATTGAAAGGCAATAATAACCTGATAAGTAAACAGCAATTCTGTAAAACATCACACAATTTTAGTTCATTTTTGTCTTTCTAATGAAAGGAGAAAAAAGAGCAACCACAATTAATTGCTTTATAAAATGAGACACTCCATATAGTTTCCTCTAAACTTGGCATACCTGAATCCAGGATAAGTATCACAGTGACAGGAAAATGGATTGATTTATTGTCTCAACAGAAAAAGGTCTGGAGAGAGCTGATTAGTTAAGTAACCAGAGAAAGGGGAGAGTGAATTTACACCACACTATGCTCTGGGTTGCTTTTTTTTTTTTTAATAGATACACGTACATAGTTCTCTAATTTTTTCCCTCAGAGTTAACAAGATATAGCAGGTAGTTTTTCTGTAAGCTGTAAATGTAATTAGTGGGACTTCATATTTACAAACTAACATATGTCAAATACAGAGTGGAAGTTTCAGGTTCAGGAGCAACTAATTTCCAGATCTTCTGAATTTCACAAACCCAGAGAGTCTCTTTTTTTATAGGTGTTTTCCCTCATTTTCCAGGTTTTAGATATAAAACATGTAAGAGTAAAGTAAAGAAAAAGAAAAGGGGAGAAGCCACAAGATGTTATCTTGAGAGAAGCTCTAGAAACATGTGGTTACAAAGTATTAGGTGGGTGGGTATTCATTTAAAATAATGAGGGCTGATGGTGATCAACAACCTACAGACAATATTAAGAGTAGATCCCAGACCTGACATCACTAACACCAGCAAGAGAATTTAAAGTGCATAGACTGTAAAATTAAAAGGTTAGAAAATGTGCTGGGAGGGATGAGTTAAACAGTAACAAGTTATAAATGGAACCCCTATGCCAATAATTACAAATACATTAGGCACAAAGCCATATACATTATTAAAATGTAAAGTACAAGAAAATTGTACCAAAAACTTCAGCTAGAAGATGTACTCTCGGATGTACATCACAGAAGCAACATATTCTTATTAGTCACATCTGTAATTAAACCCAGTAACTCACCATCCAGGGTTCCTAAGGATAAGTAAATACAACATAGAAAACAAACAAACAAAATCATGCAAGGCCAGAGCACCACCTACTTACAACCACCTCTTAAAGGCAATTTCAAGAAAGCTGACTTTGATCTAGTCTGGTGTGGCTGGTAGTATACAGTCTTTGCAGATAGAACAAGATTGAACTATTGATTCACAATCTACTAGCTGTGTGATCTAGGATAAGCTATTTATCTTTTCTGAGCCCTGGATCCATCCATCATTTGTAAAATGTGATAACAACTTAACTTTGTAAGTTACTGTGAAGATCAGAAAATGTCAAGTAACATAAGTTTCACAAGAAAGGGTTATTTATTATCATCTTCAAAGTTTCTGCTGCTTCTGAAAAGCCATGCAAACCCCATGGACAGACTTTACTGACAGAAGGCCAAGCATTACACCCTGCCTCTGATGACCTTGGCCTTCCCAGAAAGAACCACTCTTACACACAAAAGAAACACTAAGCTGTGTAAAAGACCTAAAACTGAGAATTGTTCATAGCTACAAAACTAGACTCTAAGTTACAGAAACATGAAGAGCTCTTCAAGATCAAATACTTTATTTAAAAATAACAATAATAAAAAAAAAAAGCTGAAGCCCAATTCATCGAAAATAAATTATACTCTGACAGGACGTTTCTATAAGGGCAAAACAAACAAGACAAGATCCATTCTCAGAAAGATTAACATGACTCCTGCAGTTGAGTGATAAAGCAGGGGATAAAATCTAGGACTTTTTTTAGTAAGAAAAAATACACTTGTATGTATGCTTATTCCACATATTTGTATCATGATAGATTTCTTCAGTTAGGTTTCTCAAAGTACACCAACTGGCACAGAGAACGTGTCTGCACATTACACCTACACGATGCAATATTCCCAGCTGTAACACACAGCTCGGAAATACAAAAGCTCGTCACCTCACTAGAAAAATAAAG
This sequence comes from Orycteropus afer afer, assembly GCF_000298275.1. Classification (NCBI taxonomy): domain Eukaryota; kingdom Metazoa; phylum Chordata; class Mammalia; order Tubulidentata; family Orycteropodidae; genus Orycteropus; species Orycteropus afer. Next base: position 2,180,652 of record NW_006921908.1, on the reverse strand, counting down.
CTGAGTGCTCAGACACTGATTCAAAATTAAAATTTAAAGGTACAGCTGTTTAACTGAAACTGCTAAAACTCTCTGGTAGCATAGTGCCTAAGGCACTTGACTGCTAACCAGAAGGCTGGCAGTTCAAACACACCAGCCACTCCTCAGAAGGAAGGTTGGACAATCTACTCCCATAGTGATACTGCCTCAGCAACCCAAGGAGGGGTCGCTATGCATCGGGGCCAACTCGATGGCACATAACAACAACAAAACTCCCCAGTGGTTAAACTCTCATCTATTTTTCTCCATAAATTTCACTAATGTTAAAGTATCTATAGAGTAAAGAAGAACATCATGTTTCAACAAGGTACCTTTTAAATCCCTATAAAATGCTCCCAAAGCAAGCTTAACCTGTTTGCTGATGGCCAAGCATGGAGCACTGGGGACCCTGCCACTGCGTCTACAGTGCATCTGGGCGTTCTGCCAAAGAATTATTTTAAATACACTCTGACTGACCGAGTGTTATCTAAATTTGAATAAGCCCTCCTATTTGTATTAGATGAAAGAATACTGCTGCTACCATATTTTTTATTGTATCTCCAATATTAGGTGGTAGTTTAAAAAGTCACTTAATTATGTGTAAATTCTAAAGAACACAGGGACTTTAAATGGTGGCAAGTCGCTCAACAAAGTTGTTTATAATGATCAAGAACTAATACTATCCCAAAAACTTCTCAGGCTCTTTTGTAATCATCTAAAAATTCCAGGCCATCCTCTAATTCACATGTATCTACAGAATAACCAGAAACAAACAAAAATCTAAATTCAAAACTTTGGTGCAATAACTTTGAAAGGAAGGTTTCACCCACAAGTCATGTAGACATACACATAACACTCAAGTTCTAGAAAAGGCCACAAGTTTAATTTTGTGTCTGTCATTTTTCTGTATTTTTGGGCAAGTGATCCTTTTTCTCCTACCTTCTTATAATAACAAATATAACCTATGTTAATTTTCAAACAAAAATGAAATATAGATAAAGCCATCTATAAAACCAGTCCTCAGAGATAACCACTGCCATATTTCATGGGCTCCATACAGATTCTTTTTTTAGGAATGTATGTATTATTATAAATGTGAAATCATAATCTGAATGTGTTCATCTCTTGACACTTAAAAAATTATTAACAAAATGAAAAAAACCTTCTCTGAAAATAATATTTTCATTAAAATATAAATGTTAATGTTTAAGACATCTCAATGCTACTTTTTGGCAGGTCATGTATCATGAGCCAGGAACATCTTTGGTAGTGGAAACTGTGCTACAGGGAATACAAGGTGCAACCTAATTAAGGGTTTTCCTTTAAAAGAGAAAGGGAGATAGCCTGCCATCCATTAACAAATATTTACAAAGTACCCTATGTGCAAGGCCCCGTTCTAGACTGGGGAAGTATTAACTTCAAAAGAATATGTTTACATTTTATTTTTTTCTTTGATTAAAATCTATCAGTGTACTCTATTCTTAACTTGCTACTACTGATTAAGACATTATTGCAACA
>NW_006921908.1:2174469-2178756 GCF_000298275.1 Orycteropus afer afer | reverse complement strand
AATAAAAAGTTATTTTGTAAAGCCATTATCTGTTTAATGTACTTGACCATCCTAGTACACAATCTTCCTAACAACATAGGAAGGCAGACAAAATGCTAGCTTTAATTTTTAAAAAGTAAATAAATACTGTTTGCTATAGGAGATGAAGACTGTTTAATATACTTTATGATTATCTACTTTGCATGGACTGTAAATGCTGTTGTTGTTAGGTGCCATAGAGTCAGTTCCAACTCATAGACAGCATCCCCATGTACAACAGAACGACAAAGGGCCTGCTCCCAGACCTTCCTCAAAATCACTGCCATGTCTGAGCCCATCACTGCAGCCACTATGTCAACTGTGTCCAACTTTCATGGATTAAAACCCCTATTGTTAGGGCCTTGAGGAATTTTTCCACTAAAGACTTTCAAAGCTCTGTTGCTATTATTAAGAAAATGAAGAGACAGGACATAGTTGGGAGAAAACATTTGCAAAACATTTATGAGAAAAAAGATTTATTTCTACACTATAAAATGAATTCTCAAAACTCAAACAAGTTTCAGATTTGAAGAGACACTTGATCAAAGAAGATACACAAATGCAAATAAGCACAGAAGATGTGTAACATGGGAACGCCAATTAAACCACAATAATGTATTACTACACAACTACTGGGATGGCTAAAATTTTAAAAAATAAGAATAGCTGACAATATCATATGCTAGTTAGGATACGGAACAACTAGAACTCTCATCCACTGCTGGTAAAAATGCAAAATAGTACAACTACTTTGGAAAACACTTTGGAAGTTTCTTATAAAATTAGACAACATGACCATATAACCCAGTAATCATAGGTATAAATAATATAATCACCAAAAACTAACAACAATTCAAATACTCTTCAAATGGTGAAAGGAAAACAAATGTTGGTACATCTACACAATGGAATACTACCCAGCAACAACAAGGAACAGAGTAGTGACACAAGGAACAACATGGATGAATCTCAAATACCTGATGCTAAGTCAAAGAAGCCAAATCAAAAAGCTACATATTTTATGATTCCATGTATAAGGCATACGGCATTATGGAAAAGGCAAACCTACAGAGACAGAAAATAGATCAGGGTAACCAAGGGCTCAAGGGTGGGGAAAGGTTGACTACAAAGGGAAACAGCAGACATTTTGAGGTGGCTGAAATATTCTGTATCTTGATGTTGATGGTGCTTACACAATTATACAGAAGCCCTGGTGACACCATGGTTAGACGCTCAGCTGCTAACCAAAGGCTTAGCAGTTCAAACCTCCCAGTCACTCCTCAGGAGAAAGGTGTGCCAATCCGCTCCCATAACAATTTATAGCCTTGGAAACCCAATGGGGCAATTCTACTCTATCCTATAAGGTCACTATGACTTGAGTGCAATTGATTTTTGTTTGTTTGCTTGTTTACAAAATTATATACTGTTTTGGTTACCTAGTACCGCTCTGATGGGAATATACCACAAATGGGATGGCTTTAACAAACAGGAATTTACTCTCTTACAATTTTGGAGGCTAGAAGTCTGAGTTCAAGGTGCCAGGCTCTAGGGGCTGGGTGAAAACCCCTCAACCTTGGGCTTCAGATCTACCTCCTGCTCCTGGCCCACTGAAGCTGGAGGCTTTTCTTCACTCAGGCAGCTGCTGGCTGCTGAGGCTGACAAACCCAAGGTCGACAAGTAAAAAGGCACAGTCCCAACGTTACCAAACAACATGGCAGGGCACTAATTCAAGTTTAGAAGAAGTTCCAAGATCAGCAGGGCATGGCAGGCTACTGAACAATGACTTGGCTACATGCAGGGTTCAAGCATGCCAAAAAGGTGGAGACCTTCCTTAAGGTTGCTTCTTATATACTGGAAGCAGCCCACATCTCTAAAGCAGCTACTCAGCTGCTCCATTAGATTCCACCGTGGAATTAATTACCAATCTCATCCTGGGAAATAACTACATCCAGCTGCCCCGACCCTCAACCAGGCCCAGCCAAGTCGATATACAACCTTAACTACCACATATACATTTTTCAAAAACTTATGTAACTGTATATTAAAAAAGGTAAATTTTACTGTACACAAATTAACCTCAATACCTGAATTAAAAAGCTGTGTTGCTTACTATATAATTAAAAGCATAACTGATATTACCTCCTCCTTGTATTTTCCCCCACAGGGAAAATAATTTATCCTCTGACAAGAGATCCTCGTTCCAAGCTCTAGCTAAAACCAAATAAATGTTATACATAGCACTGGCTTAAGAGTCAGGAACCTTAGAGGCCACCCTCCCATCCTCCAACCTCTGCTATTAACTGGCAGCGGGGCACTGGAACAAGTCACTTCATTCTCTATCCACTCAACACATATTAGGTGTGTATCTGTACACTGGGCATCAGGTACACAAAGACAACAGTTTTCCAAGGCTGTTGGGGAGACAATAAATAGAATAGGTAAATGCTGTAAGGGTGGCTGAACCCAAGAAAGGCTTCCAAAGGTCGAGGTTCTTGTGCTGAGGTGAACAAGGACAAACAGACAGCTGTTATCACAATCTGTGGTCTCATCCATTAGATTACAGTGTTTCTCAGTGGGGATACAATTAGCATGTGGAACAGGTAACTCTTCATTATAGGTGTCCTCCGATGTCTGTAAGTTTGCTTTATGCCACTTCACTTTTAAGAAAGCTACATTAGTGCCTGTTTCCAACCACCAAAAGATATTCAAAATGCATTTTTGCTTTTACAAAAAAGAAGGTAAAAGGAAACTAGTGTTCAATGTTTTACAGCAAGCCATTAAAGAGGCAGTGTGCACCCCAAGTGGTATTACCAAGCTCCTTCTCTGCTAACTACACTATACATGGATTCTATTTTATATAGGCGGTGTATTTATTGTATCATTCCTGCTTTTACTATCTGGTATTATTTTAGGTTTTATGTATTATTTGGTACAATTTGGTAGGTTATTTTTGGGGTCTAGGAATGCTCAAAATTTTTTCCTATATAAGTCAATGGTAACGGTTTTTTCAAGATACATCATTTTGGTTTATGAAATGTTTCATCAGTTCACTGTACTTTTGGATAGCAGGGGAACCTGTTTTCAAGGCAATCTGGTCCACTACAGGGCATTTGACATCTTTTTTCCTCAGCACACTAATTCAGACCAACCAAAAACACCCCCAAACAATTCCACCCTCCCCTTAGGAAGCTGGTAGCACAGAGGACATGAAGTCTAATTAGCGAGTGGCAAACAGCATTTTTTTGAAAAACAGAATGAACAGCTGAGAGTAAAGTTCATCATTTATAAAAAGTATTGCTTCATGACAATTACTTGGAATATATATTGGTTTTATATATATCTCCATGATGTAAAACATAATCTTCACTGGGTTCATAATTTAAAAAAAAAAAGAAGAAGAAGAAGAAAGTGCCTAAATTAGATAACTTGTGTACTTTGGGGGTGGGCAGGGATGACTTCCAGGTACAGAGGATATCATGTGTAAAAGCACAGAATGATTAAAGAGAGAAAACCATCAAGGAATTGGAGATTTGCAAGTGGTATGGTTAAAACAAGTAAGACTACCAAGGAATTCCAGAATGGCTACAAGTGTATTAAGGGTATTGTTCAATAATTTCTGCATTCTGTTGGATCACCTTTCTTTGGTATAGGCATGAATATGGAGCTCTTCCAGTTGGTTGGCCAGGTAGCTCTCTTACAAATTTCTTGGCATAGATGAATGATTACCTCTAGTGCTACATCCACTTGTTGAAACATTGCAATTGGTATACTATCAATTCCTGGAGTCTTGGATTTTGCCGATGCCTTCAGTGCAGCTTGGATTTCTTCATTCAATACCATTGTTTCTTGATTGTATAATATCTCCTGAAATAACTGAACTTCAGCCAATTCCTTTCAGTATGGAAGCTCGGCATCCCTTCCTTTTTCCTTCAATGCTTCCTGCATTATTCAATATTTTGCCCACATTCTTCAATATTACAACTTGAGGACTGAATTTTTTCTTTAGTTCTTTCAGCTTGAAAAATGCTGAGCATGTTCTTCCCCTCTAATTTTCCAACTCCAGGTCTCTGCACATTTTATTATAATGCTTTACTCTGTCTTCTTGAGCCACCCTTTGAAATCTTCCATTCAGCTCTTAATTTACTTCATCATTTTTTCCATTCATTTTAGCTACTCTCCATTCAGGGGCAAGTTTCAGAGTTTCTCTGACATTCATTTTGGTATTTTCTTTCTTTTTAATGACCTTTTGCTTTCTTCATGTATGATGTC
>NW_006921908.1:2171440-2172679 GCF_000298275.1 Orycteropus afer afer | reverse complement strand
ACGAGGTGATTGGAAATACCATGGCTTGTGTCAGGCACACCTTAGTCCTCAAGGAGACATCCTTGCTCCTCAGCACTTGGTAAAATGGCAGACTGTTGGCTCACAAGCTATGAAGGCAACAATCTCAGGATCGGGAGGCAACATGGAAGGGCACTGGTTCAAGTCCAGGAACTGGAGACAATGATCCAAACCCAGGATCCTTTCCATGTATATAACAGAAGTAGGCTACATCCCGAAGGCAGCTCCCCTTCAACTGATTAGTTGCTCATAGCAGATTTCACCATGGAGGTGATTACACCACATCCAATTTCATTATGGGGAATAACTACATCACAGTGTAGGATCCTTTCCATGTATATAATGGAAGCAGGCCACATCCTGAAGGCAATTCCCCCTTCAACTGATCAATTGCTCAGAGCAGATTCCACCATGGAAGTGATTACACCACATCCAATTTCATTATGGAGAATAACTACATCACAGTGCCCAAGCCAGTCAAAATCATGGCCCAGGCAAACTAACACACAACCTTAACTCCCACAATTGCAAAGAATGGGAATTCTAGGACACTTACTTGTGCTTAAGTGCTCTGGTGGCATAGTGCCTAAGGCATTTGACTGCTAACCAGAAGGCTGGTGGTTCAAACCCATCAGCCACTCCTCAGAAGGAAGTTTGGGCAATCTACTTCCGCAGCAACACCACCTTGGAAACCCAAGGAGGGGTCTCTATGAGTTGGACACAACTCTAGAGCAGGGGGTTTGGTTTGGGTTTGGTTTATTTGTGCTTATGCAGAACCTGTACCTAGACCTAAAAGCAGTCATTAGAACAGAATGAAAGGATACTGCCTGATTTAAAATTGGGAAGGTTGTGCATCAGGGTTGTATCTTTTCAACATATTTATTCAATCTGTATGCTGAGCAAACAATCTGAGAAGCCGGACTACATGAAGAAGAAAACAGCATCAGGATTGGAGGAAGACTCATTAACAACCTGTGACACGCAGATGACACAACCTTGTCTGCTGAAAGTGAAGAACACCTAAAGCACTGATGAAGACCAAAGACTATACGGCCATTAGTATGGACTACACCTCCATATAAAGAAAACAAAAATCCTCACAACTGGACCCATAAGTAACATCATGATAAAGAGAGAAAGGACTGAAGTTGTCAAGGACTTCATTTTACTTTAGCAATCAACATCCATGGAATCAGCAATCAAGAAACCAATCTTTTTAAA
>NW_006921908.1:2169311-2171160 GCF_000298275.1 Orycteropus afer afer | reverse complement strand
GTACTTTGAGCACGTTATCAGGAGGGAGCAGTCCCTGGAGAACATCACGCGTGGTAAAGAGTCAGTGAAAAAGAGGAAGAGACTTTCAACAGGATGGGTTGACACAGTGGCTACAACAATGGGCTCAAACATAGCAACGATGAAGAGGATGGTGCAGGACTGAGCAGCGTTTCGTTCCACTGTACACAGGGTTGCCACAGGTTGGAACTGACTCAAGAGCACCTAACTATAACAACAATATGACTACCAGTAGTAAGGGAAGCTACCAAGATAAGCAGAAAGCGTATTCCACAGGACCTTTAGAAACTATAACTTTAGCCTAAGAGCATGCAAAGCTGCCAGAGAAGTTGAAGCGTGTCAGTTTTTCTTTAGAATGATCACTCTGGCAGCCATATATTACAATGGGACAAAAGCTGGGGAAACGAGGAAGCTACCACAGAAATCCAGTTTCTTTGAATCTCGGCCTCCTCTACTGTAAAATATTTTACTAACTCTCAAGGTCCTTTCCAAATCTATCATTATAAGTTACTTTGGCATTCCTGCTCCTGCACATATCATTCATAATTAGTAGAAAATAAGAAACCCCAAGATTCGTGTTTTTCCTAAATGTGTAGGCATATTTGCTAGTGTTAGCAAGTGTGTGAATGAGTACAGACTTAAACATACCCTCATCAGAATTACAAGTGTTCAGCAATTAAGAAAGACGCATGACTTCATTTCCAAAGGTAATATTTTATGTTGTAATTGTTTATACTCTCAATGAAGCAATACTGCCTAGGAGATGTTGAAGGGTGTGTTCTTCAAGGAGAAGCTAACTCTACAAGTTAGAAAAAAAGAAAGAAAAATACTGGCATGTAAATATCACATACCACAATGTGTTTTAAATTATCCATCCTTAAAATGAGAACTGAACAATTAAACTCTTAAGGTAACTGATTATTTTCTAATATTAAAACGAGTTCAGCTTGTTTTTTGTTTTAAAATTTTTTTTGTTTTGTCTATTTGTCTTCTTAAACAGAGCCTCGTTTTGAAGGATGAAATGTGTTCTAAGGAGGAAAATATGAAATACTCTAATTCTGGAGCAATTTTTATTAAATGGCAAAGAAAAATAAATGCCAAGGAGAAAACAAACAGTACTTTTCTTTCTATAATATGATCAAGTATCCTAGCATCTGGCATAACATGGAACAGACAAGGGTTAAACTATAATATACTGTTTCCTTCCTACCAAATGAGTACTCACAGGCATTTGGGTGTCAACAGCTGTTCTGGTAACCCTAACAATGGCAAAACAGTGTTCATCATCAGCCAAGAGACACAGACAAAATGCTATTTCAAAAGTCTATTTTAAATCAATAAGAAGTACTGTAAGGATTGTTATCTGGCCAGATTGGAAACACTCAATTATTTCATCCTAACAGACAAGATGCCCTATTCATAAAGAAATCAACCTATCTGCATCTATTATGGTAAATATTCTAATTAACTAAGCAGTTTGTGCTTTATTATGCCTGCACTTATTATTAACACTACTGATAGGAAAACATTACTTCACAATCCTTGCCTTCAAAAACACCCCCATGAAAACTTCTCTTTAGGCAAGTATTTTTTAAACTTCAGCTCACAGCCAATTAATGGGTTGTGAAATCATTTTAATGGAACATAGCCAACATTTTAAAACACTGAAGTAGGAAAGAATAGAAAAAAAACCAGAGACATCAAATGAAATAAAAGTAAGTATTGTTTCAGGAAATTTTGTCTCAGCTTCTGTGAGCTTCCCTCTTCTCAATAACAAAGTCTGAAATCCCTGGCTTAGACTCAAGTTTTATATACTGTCTGTGACACATAA
>NW_006921908.1:2166782-2167841 GCF_000298275.1 Orycteropus afer afer | reverse complement strand
GATGGTCTTAAATCTTTGGGAGTAAAGATTTTCAAACTTGATTTTGCAATACCCCTGGACAACTCTACTTTTGATAAGTCTTTAAATTTCAAAAGTCCCTGAAACAAAAGCTTAATTCCTTTTAATTTCTGTAATTAATGTGGGTCCTATGTTTCTTTATTTTGTTCCCTGGATGGAAAATTATGTGTTATCATGAACTGTGTTTATTAAAACAAAAGAAAGACAGACATTCACACAGAAATCCAAAACACAGAGTTTTTCCTTTAGGATGTTCATATAACAAAGTCTCTCAATTCTGCAATATTTAATCCTTTATTGATGTCGTTTATGCTACTTAAATTGATAACCAGAAAAGAAATAACGTGTTAGAAAACAAACTCCTACAATGAAGGTAATGACTAATTCCCCAAGTTCTCAGCAAACACTAGGTACATACTTCCAATACACACACACAGCCTATAGGGCTTAACAATAATTAAAGAATGTAAGAGTGGAGGATCAATTCCAATAATAGTTGACAATACATCCCAATCTGCCCAGGGAAATCTTGGTATATACCTTTGTCACAGCATAATTATTAATAGTGATAATAATTTCATTCTCAAAGGTTTCCTGGTCTGGATAATGAACTAAATAATTATCTCACTTACAACAGTAGGTATGGCTGAATGGTATTGGATGGGTCATAATGAGAAAAAGTGGAAATCTTGCTTTCGATTGCTTTAGGGAAAAGCTTGAATAAAAGTCTAATTCTTCATCTGTATAATATTGTGACGATAATAATAACATGCAGAATAATTTATACTTACTGAGTATCCTAAAGAGCTCTGGTGGCACAATGTTGTTGTTATTAGGTGCCGTCAAGTCACTTCCAACTCATAGCGACCACATGCACAGCAGAACGAAACACCACCCAATCCCGCACCAGCTCCATGATTCTTGCTATACTTGAGCCCACTGTCGCAGCCACCGTATCAATCCATCTCGTCGAAGGCCTTCCCCTCTTTCATCGACCCTCCACCTTACCAAGCATGACATCCTTCTCCAGGGAATGGTCCC
>NW_006921908.1:2162910-2165149 GCF_000298275.1 Orycteropus afer afer | reverse complement strand
AGATTCTAATTCTTGATGAGCGAGTTCAATGGTATATGAGTCATTAGGGTAGGATCTATTTTTACTCAGAGTTGTATCCCAAGTCTGTAGCACAGGTGTGACTACAATATCTGCTGAATGAATGTGTGATGCAATGAATTACTTACTAGGGCTCTTTTAACCATGGTCTCTGTGACTCCTACCAGATTACTGGGTGGAACTATATAAATGTAGGTGCTTGAGGTCCACCGAGGGGACTGGACAGTTTGTTAACAATGTAAATAAGGAACATGGCACCCTTGTGGGGGTGAGACCTAATGTGGGGATTGGTCAGTTTTGCCATCCCACTAGGTCTAAAATGAGCCATCCCAGAGGCAGAAAAGGGGGGTCTCATTACGATCAAGACAGAAAGAGCAGCCAGAAGTACAGCATGTCCTTGGACCCAAGAACCCTGCACTGGCCCTCCCTGGCAGAGAGATGGCAGCAGCAGAGGCAGCAGAACCAAAACTTTGGTGGGCTTGCTGGTCCATGGCCTTAGAAAGCTGAGTTCCTTCGGGCAGGCTTGCTGGCTGAGTGGGGTGCACCTATCAGTAGAGTGATAAGAGCTCTGTGCAACCTACCATAGCAGAGCAAAGGCCAGGGCAACAGGCTGAGGGCCAAAGATAGGCGAGCCTGTAGGTATGGTTAAGGAGAGGCTGTCTTAAAAGGAGAACTGTATCCTGAGTGTTCCTGTCCTGAACTATAACCTGCTGCTTCCCTAAAAAACCACATAACCATGAGTATTGTCTGTGAGTTCTGTGTGGCCACTGAAACAAATTATCACCCTAAAGAGAAGTATAGAGTGCTGTGAGAGGGGCAGTTGGTGTCAGAACTGGCAGAAAGGTTAGAGGGTGGTGGCATGTCTGACTTCCACCTCACAGGAATCAGCCTTGGGCTGATGCTGCTCGGTGGTGATTCTGTCTCCCCTTTATGAAGTTAGAGGAGGTCATGCTGACATGCCCTTTTTGCAGAATGGCATGCCACACACTGTGTTAAATGCCTTACACAGTAATGGTAGCAAATACTTAACACAGTACTTCCAAAAACCAAAAAGGCTTAACAATTTTTCAACTATTTAAAGGAAGTCAAAGGCCTGGATAGAGGTCTTACAGGGGTTCCGGTAAGATGGCAGACTAGGCAGAAAGACTGCACAGATGCTCTTCAACAAAGAAAAGGGAAACAAACTAACACAGACACAGAAGATAATCCTGGACCCCTGAGCCTTGAAGGGAAGGATTTAGAAGTGGACTAAACCCCAATCAGCAGAAGAATTTGCATGAAAATACCAAAAAAGGAGACATATGGAACTGCGGTCAGGCAGTGACCTGAGCGATCCTGACAGCATGGCACAGACAGCTTGGAGATTCCCGAGTGGTGGTACGACTTAAGAATTAACCTTTTAAAAAAAAAGAATTAACCTAAAAATCAGCCCTGCTAGCCAGGGACTGCAAGGAAGACTGCTCTGGTAGCTGGAGTATAAACAAAGAAGGCAAACAGAAAAGCGGGCTGAGCTGTGGACTTTTGCCTATCCAGAGGGTGTTGTCATTTTGAATGTTTACAAGAGGCTTGACCATTTTGGATAATTAAAGAGACAGCACTTTCCGATATTCCAGGGGCCTGAGAACAGGTTCTACTTGCTAGCAACCCCAAGGACACTCCGAACCTGCACGACTGAAAAGGTAGGACATTCCTCTTGTTACTCTTATACCCCACACCTGCTTGGTGAATGGAGGTGTGACCATCCCCCACTCCCACCCTTTTGGGAGCACAGGAACTCCATCCAAGTCTGTGTGCTCAGACAGAGCCTGGTGCCCTGTCATATGCTCCACTAATTTTTTTTCTCTTTTTTTATTTTTCTTTTCTATTTTTCACTTTCCTTCTTCTGGTGTTTAGTTTGCTTGTATTTGTCTGTTTTAAAACTACTATTATTATTAATATTTTTGTCCTTTTTACTATTATTCTTTATTCTTCCCTTCCCAGGTCCTGGTTTTCAGCGTTTTTTCTTTTCCCTGTTCCTGGCTGGAGAAAAAAAAATTTTTTAATTTAATTTTTTCCCCCTTTTTTCTTGTAGTTGACCCTGTTCCTTGTTTTTCTTTTTGCATTTTTCCCATATTTCTCTTCATTGTATCCTTCTCTACCTTTTTTTTCTCTTAGTGCCCTATCCCCAGATACTGCAGGTTTTCTTGTGTTTTTATTTCTTCGGTTTCCCTTTTTTATTATT
>NW_006921908.1:2146956-2148053 GCF_000298275.1 Orycteropus afer afer | reverse complement strand
ATTAGCTATGAGAGAGATGCAAATCAAAACAACAATGAAATACCATCTTGCTCCAGCACTAGTAGCAAAGTTCAACAAGACAGAAAATAACAAATGCTGACGAGGTTGTGGAGAGATTGGGACTCTCATACACTGCTCATGGGACTGTAAAATGGTACCACCATTGTGGAAAGCAGTATGGCGATTCCTTCAAAAGTTGGAATTAGAAATACCATTTGACCTAGCCATTCCTTTACTAGGTATATACCCTAAAGAAGTGAAAGCCATGACAAGAACAGATATATGCACACCCATGTTCATTGCAGCACTATTCACAATAGCCAAAAGATGGAAAAAAACCTAGGTGTCTATCAACTGAAGAATGGATAACCAAACTATGGTACATACACACAATGGAATACTATGCAACGCTAAAGAATATTACAGAATCTGCAAACCACCGCATAACGTGGATGAACTTGGAGGACATTATGCTGAATGAAATAAGTCAATCACAAAAGGACAAATATTGTATTAGTCCATTATTGTAAAAGTCAAGGAAAGGTTTATCTAAGGAAGGAAATTTTGTTTGTTGTTTACCAGGGGTGGGAGGGGAGGGGAGAGAACGCTGTTAGATAGCTACAAATAAGTATTAACTTGGGTGATGAGAAGGGCAATGTACCAAATGTGAATGACCAATATGATGGCACTGAGGAAGAGAGAGACATAGAGAGGTACATGGGAAGTACAGACAACAAAGATGAACCCTTCTGTACATATAGTACTGCATTGTCAGTGAAGGCAAACATGGGTATACGGGTGGATAGATGGGTGGACAGGCTTAACTATTAGGTATGTCTATGAAGTGGGGAGTGTATCCAAGAACATGTATAGGGTTGACAGTCAATGGTACTATAAGTTTATGTGAATGATCAGAATTCCCAGGTGTAATAGTAGAGCTGACAAGGGGCAAGGTCGTGGTCACTGCTAGGTCACAGTCAGCTACCCAGAGGGACCAAGTAGTTAAACCTGTGGGCTTGGGACCATAGTCGCAGGGGACATCAAGCTCAATTGGCATGACATACTATACAAAACATTGTTCCACCTCCTACTTTGGC
>NW_006921908.1:2143014-2144963 GCF_000298275.1 Orycteropus afer afer | reverse complement strand
TGCGATGATGGGCTCGAGTATAGCAGGGATTGTGGGGCTGGTGCGGGATCGGGCAGTGTTTCGTTCTGCTGTGCACGGGGTCGCTATGAGTCGGAAACGACTCAACGGCACTTAACAACAACAACAACAACAGCAACAAGAACACTAGACCACTCACATGGAACATCCTTCTAATCTTTTCTTCCATGGCCTAATCTACTTTAAAATGCTCTTCCTGAATAATCCCATTCAATATGGCACTCTCTCTCAAATTCTGTATCCATCATCAAACATCTGCTGAAATGTTTTTATGGAGCTAAACACAAAGGCAAAACAAATCATTCATCTTACTCCTGTGCAAATTCCTTGAGCTAAGAAGTCCTGCATGATTTACTTCTCTTTTCACATTGCATAACACAGACACAGCATACATAGTGTAGTGGCTTGATCCAGGGGTTAAAATGAGACTTAAAAATGTCCCAAGTGCCATAGCTGCACTTTGGCCATGTGGCCTAAGACAAGCTCCTAGTGTCTCCAACCCCCCAGTTTCTTGTCTGGGATGTGAGCCTGGCATGGTATGCAAAGTCTCTCCAACTCTAAAATTAAATGATGTCTGCATGTTCTTAGAAAGGCTCTCAGGTTCCTCAGGGACAAATGAGGAACACATCTAACCTGCCAGGCTGGAAGTCAGGATAGTTTGTTGTTTTTTTTTTTTTTTTAAATATAGAGCCCTCTGTAAATTTAAACTGTTATTATTACCATTCTGCACATACTAGGTGTCCAGACTTATTAAGAATGCATGAAGCAAATATAAAAAGTCTTTGTATATTCTGCCTCCAATAATCAAAACTAGGATGATGAGGAACTTCGAAATTCTGATGAGGGGAAACAATGGAAAACAGAGGACATTTGCTCTAGAGATAAGAGATTAAAGGGAGAAACTAAGAGAATGTTCATGTGGATAAGAGAAGATGCTTCTCTGTTGCTGCAGATGAGAAAATCAGGTCCAATGAGAGATGTTATAGGTGGAAAGAAAGAAGGAAATAACTAGCAATTCTTGAGTGTCTAATGCATGCTTAGTGTTAACACCAGTGACTCCGTCCGCTATTCATGATGACTCTGAGCTTACATGCCCAAAGTAAAATAGTATTTGATGGAATAGAAGCCTATAGTCTTTCCCCTATACTGAACTTGGAGGCAGAAGATATTATAAAATGTAAGAAGAACACTGTTGATGCTGTAGAGCAGTTCAGTAAGAAGCCGCTGCTTTGTCACTGGAGGTATTTATGTAGTAGCTAGAAGACCATCTACCAAGGGCATAGAGAGAGGATTCCTAGCTTGGATGTGACTCCCAGAATTCTGGTACCTTTACATTGCCCTACTATCCACCCCCAAAATTCCACATAACTAGGAAAGACTAATGTAGGGTTGGCAACTTTTTATTTTGATATGCGAGAATATTTACAAAACAACTGCATCTGAAAAAAAAAAAAGAGGATATTTACCACCACACACAAAAAAGGAAAGAGGGCATAATTTTACAATGAAGGATAAAAACCAAAACTTAAAATGACTAAAAGTAGATTTATTTCAAAATAATGACATTACTCTTACTTTTCATATTTCAGCATGCAATTTATCACGGGCAACTGGGTGCTACCATCACTTACCAGATGACTTCTGTCTCATTATAATTTTAGATTCAGAGATTATGATGGTATAAGTGGACTCAAACAATGTGATTTTCCAGTAAAAGATCAAACTCTAGTAACAATATTCTTCCTTGTAGATACTATTCATCTGAGCAAGTGCCACTTCCACTAACCCACACTATGTTCAGTAAGAGCTAACAAACATTTACCATTTTCCTTTGTCTTAGTGCAGTGTAGTAAATTACTTAGTGTGGCTTTTCTACCCATAAGTCTTTGTAAACTCCAAGGTGGGATTTTCTATGAGCAACTGAGGAGCTC
>NW_006921908.1:2135289-2142914 GCF_000298275.1 Orycteropus afer afer | reverse complement strand
TCAATGTCATGAGACAAAATGTATGTGAACTTCTGTATGAAAAGTGAATTTGCTCTGTAAATTTTCACCCAAATCACAATTATAAAAAAAAAAAAAAGGCCTGGTTAGAGGGGGAGAGAAAGGAAGGACATATAAAATACTCTCTTCTTTACAACCACCAGCCACTCCCCGGGAGGAAGGTTGGGCAAATCTACTTCCGTAGTGATACTACCTCAGAAACCCAAGGAGGGGTCGCTATAGGTCAGATCCAACTCCACGGCAATGGTTGCCTTGTTGCTTGTTCTTTACAACTGACATTTGATCTGCACTGGGAATGTCAATCATGAACACATTTCCTATGAACAGAAAAGGGCATAACTGACAGATTTCCTCCCAAAGTCTCTTGCTAAACCAAATCATAACCTTACATACAAACACATTTGGGGAAAAACAGAGCAATGTTTTCATTTAAATACAAGTTACTGGGTTTAAAAATAGTTTGGGAGGAATGATGTAAAATTGGATTTCAGTAAAACTAATTTTTCTTCCTCAAAATTTCAAAATACAGGCTTTATCCTATAAATAGCATCTCACAGAACCACTGAACTAGAAATCATAGTGGTTAAGAGTTTACCCCAGAAGCCAGACCAAGAGCCCTGGGTCTGAATACCAACAAGCTCCACCTACTCACTAGCCCTACCCCAAAACAAAAACCAAACCCACTATCGTGGAGTTGATTCCGACATACAGCACCCTATAAGACAGGGTAGAAGTATCCCACAGGGTTTCCAAGGCTGTACATCTTCACAGAAGCAGACTGTCACATCTCCTACAGAAAAGCTAGTGGATTTGGACCCCCAAATTTTTGGTTAGCAGTCAAGCACTTTAAGCATTGTACTATCAGGGCTCCATACGAGCCCTGGACAAATCCCTTAATCTCTCTGTGCCTCAGTTCCTTCAAGTGTAAAATGGAGATATTATCCCATTCTGAAGATCAGCTTATATGACATCTGGCCAGTGCCTAGCACACATAAAAAACACTCAAAATCAGCTGTTAGTATTTTTACTATTATCATTGTCACCTGATCACCATCTAATCTAACCATCTCATTTTAATAATGGGCAATGAAGACTTGGAGGGGGCAATGTTCTCTCTGACCTCAATTCCAAGAACAGCTGTGCTTCTCCTGAAGAATTTGCCATTTTTATTTTACAAGCAACATGAAATCAGAAGTGGAGCCTCTCTCCCTCTTCCTATTGGTAAATAAGATGCTCTGAGCCAAAACTGTAGCTCAAATGCATACATTAGGTGGATAGCTTCTATAATGTGTCCTAAATTACTTTTTCTACTCTTAATTTGCTTTGGAGTTTCCTGATTTTTACTTATACTTATTTTTTATTTTATCTTATGAAATAAATATTTTTCTAAACAACTTAGAATTCTTTTCAGAATAAGGTAGATTACACTAGCATTTTGTGAGCACTCCCTATGTCCCTGACATATGTAAACCAACAAACGCACATACAAGGTTTGGTGTAAAGGGATGACTGTAGAGACAAGAAGGTTGAGGTGGGGAGGTCAACCAGGAGAGGTCTTGAGGTCCTGAACCAAACAGCACCACAGGAAGAGCAAGGAAAAGAAAGTGTCCCCAAAGAGGAAGAACCAACAGCACTGTGTTAGTGAATACCAAACCATTTGTTGTATAAAGGTTGGAAAAAAAAATAAAGGCACACCTTGAAGATGGCACTGTGGTTTCTTGTATACGTCAATGGGAGACACTGCCATCAACTGGGGATGCACAAGAAGAAAAGATCATAAGAGAAAGAAGACAGTAAGCTCAGTTTAGTCATGTGGTATTATACAGCACAAAATAGAGGAGGACTGTGAGTGGAGGTAAAAAAGTGGGAGTCATCAACATGGCAAAGCTGCAGAAGTCAATGCCATCACTCAGAGGAAGTAACAAAAAGAAAGGAAAGAAAATACTTGGAAATAACTCCTATGAGGAGCAGAAATAGGAAGGGGAGACAGAGAGGAGCGGTTGATCAGGAAGGAGAGAGGAAAACCTTCAAGAAGAGTTTCAAGTACAGAAAGTGCCACCCTATCAAATGCTGCTGAGAAAATTAGTAAATATATTAACCACAGGACTTGGTAATTAGATCGTTTGTCAATAGGGTTATCATAGCATGAATCTTATACATACTAACTATGACTAGAATTTTTTTCTTGTTTTTTGGCTGCAGAATAGAACAAAGAAAGAGAATTTCCTGAGGTAACTGGGCAAGGTTTAAAAGAGAAAAGGAAAAGAAACACAAGGTTTAAAGAGGATGTGTGTAAACATGTGAGAAAGGGACTGCCTGAGGTGGAACTGCCTGGGCTAGGATCCCAAGAGACAGGTAAAGGGGAGACCTAACATGGGACTAGCTGCCCTGCAGGGGACAGAAAGAGTAGGAGGGGAAGAGTTAGGGGGCGAGTTCCTCCATCAATGAGCAGGGGGGCTACCAGCTGACAACACCTACTAAGGGTGTTGGGTGGAGATGGCCCCCAGATTTTGGGAGCACTTGGCACCTATTCCTTGCTTGTCTGCGTCCAGGACCATTTGCACCTAGGCTCACTCTCACATTGAACGTATTCCTTCATCACATCACATCACATCACAACTATTTTTTTTTTTTCCTAACGTGTTTTCCCAGTTCCTTCTCAGCTACAGTCATTAATTCAAATACACCATCACTTAAGTGCCAATCAGAGCTCCATCGAGATCTAAGAAGAACAATAGTGTGCTTATGTGCACAGTCTATTAATTTAAATTACCAGTTGAGTCACTACATGCCAACAATTAAGCAATGACACACACACAGAGATTATACTCCACGTTAATAGACCTAAACGAGAGATTTGAGAGAACAAGCTGTGCTGGACAGCCAAGTTTTCCAGATAGATGAGGGTTCACCCTCAGGGGAGTGGAAGAGGGAGGGTATTTAAACAACAATTTTTTAAAAAAACGTTCTTTGCAGCTGTCTACTTTCTAAAACATTTAAAATATAATTTAACTTTCTGTGGACCCCATTTCATGGATCTCCATTATGAGTACTGAATGCCGTGAAAACCCACGAGATACAGAAAGCAAACGTATTCCTCTAGCTCATCTCCACCCTGTGTTTCCACCGCCACAGCCCCCTCCATAATCCAAGCCATCCACCTCTCCCTGGATCCCTGCGGTATCTGCCTAACTGATCTCCTTGTCTCCACAGTTGCCCTTCCCCTACTCAAGCTTTACACAGCAGCAAAGCAATCTTTGTGAGTTAAACAGTTCATTCCAATTTTCTCCTTAGAACTCTATTTGCGCTTTACCAAGGCCCAACCTAAACTTGACCCTGTGTGCCTCCCCAACTTCATCTCCAACTGTCCCATCCAGTCCACTAGAGTTCCTTTCTAGTTAACACTCCAAACCTTTCCTGCCTCCAAGCCTTTGCATCACAACCCTACTTTCTTTCTGGCTTCATCCCAAATCTCTCCCCTTCACATAGTCTTTCCCTAAGCCCCTTAAAGTAATTTCCAGATAGCCTTTTCTTATCCAGTTTTTGTTCCCTCTTTCTAGTTCTTAAGGAGTCTGGTGCTTAAAGCATTTGGCTGCTGTGGTAGTTAGTTAAGGTTATATGTCGACTTGGCTGGGCCTGGTTTTGAATGGCTGGGCTGCTGGTTGCAGTTATTCCCCACGACGAGACTGGCGATCAACTCCAAAGTGCAATCTGCCATGAGCAGCTAAGCAACTGCTTTATGGATGTGGTCTGTTTCCAGTATGTAAAGAGAAGCTTTGGGAATGGTGTGCAGCTTTTTGGTGTGCTTGGACCCTGCATGTAGCTGAGTCTTCATTTAGCAGCCTGCCATGTCTCCTGCTGATCTTGGAACTATCTCTGGACTTGAACTAGTAGCCTGTCAAGTTGTTTGGCAGTATTAGGATTGTGCCATTTTATTTGTTGACCTTGGGTTTGTTAGTCTCAGCAGCCAGCACCTGCCTGAGTGAAGAGACACTTCTAGCTCCAGTGGGCCGAGAGCAAGAGGCAGAGCTGAAGCCCAAGGTCAAGGGGCGTTCACCCAGCCCCCTAGAGCTTGGCACTTTGAATCTGGACTTCTAACCTTCAAAATTGTAAGAGAATATACTCTTGTTTGTTACAGCTATCCATTTGTGGTATTTCTGTTAGAGAGGCACATGAAGCAGCCAAAACAGCTGCTAACCAAAAAGGTTGGTGGTTCGAATTGACCTGCTCTTCCATGGAAGAAAGATGAGGTGGTCTGCTTACATAAAGATTTACAGCTTTGGAAACCCAATGGGGGTTGCTGTGAGTCATAACCAACTCAATGGCAGTGAACTTGCTCTTTGTTTTTTTCTAGCTCCTATCTCTCAAACTATCTTATTTCTTTCCTTTTATTTATTTGTTAATTCTTACATAGTACTATGTGCCAGTAGTAACCACTCTACCAGGGGTTCCCAAGTGGTCCACCCAGTCACTTCCTAGAAATCCACATTCTTTGGCCTCATTCCAGAATCTACTAATCAGATATTCTGGGGCCAGGGGCAGCAATCCGTGTGTTAACAAGCCCTCCAAGTGATTCTGACACATGGAGCCCCTGGTGGCACAGTGGTTAAAGCACTTGGCTGCTAATCAAAAGGTCAACAGTTTGAACCCACCAGCTGCTCTTTGGGAGAAAGATGAGGCAGTCTGCTTCTGTAAAGATTACAGCCTTGGAAACCCCATGGGACTGTTTCACTCTGTTCCATAAGGTCACTATTATTCAGAATCAAGTCAACTCAACAGCAGTGAGTTTATTTTGGTTTGGCAGTATATTATGCTGCTCCCGTATGTGTTAATGGTCTTCCCCACTAGAAAAGAACATTTACAAGGGCAAAGATCTTGTCTATATTGTCTGACACCAATTTTCTAACTTCTAGTCTAGGATCAAACATATTGTAGGTATTTGGGGGGAGGAGGTGGACTATATCCCCCATTCCATAACCAACATCCAGGCTGCCAAACTAAAATTATGCAAATTTCATGGAGGTTTAAAGGGTCTGGGTGCTATTCATCATTTCCCAAAGGCTGCTCATCTTTCTGCTTTTCTTCTGTATAAGTATATATACATTTCTCAGCAGTCAGGATAAAAAGATAATTCACTGGTAGGTCAGACTTATCTATGCAAAACAGCCAATCCTCAGAGTATTCAGTTTCCATTATATCAGTCTTTGGTGGTATAAACGTAGCGGGTAAGAGCTCTGGCTCTTTACCAACCAACTAACCAGCTGCAACAGAGTTGCTTCCGGTTCATGGTGACCCCATGTGTATCAAAATAAAACCATGCTCCATAGGGTTTTCAATAGCTGATTTTTCAGAAGTAGACTGCCAGGTCCTTCTTCCAAGGTGCCTCTATATGGACTTCAATTTGCAACCTTTCTGTTAGCAGACAAGCATGTTAACTGTTTGCATCACCCATCTAGGTTAGCAGACAAGCATGTTAACTGTTTGCATCACCCCTCTAGGTTCAAACCCAAGCTCCACCACTTACTAGCTTTGTGATCTTCAACAAGTTGATTACTATCTGTGCTTTAGCTCCTCATCTAAAAATAACGGATAGTAATGGCAACTACCTCATCAGGCAGCTGTAGAATTAAATGAGTCAACACAGACAAAGTGCTTAGCTCATGCCAGTCATACAGGAAGCACTTCATACACGTTAAAAACCAAACCTAACCCACTGCCATCAAGTCATACTGACTCACAGTGATCCTGTGAGACAGAACAGAATTGCCCCGTGGGGTTTCCAATGCTGTAAATCTTTTACAGAAGCAGGCTGCCTCATCTTTCTCTCATGGAGCAGCTGGTAGGTCTGAACCACCAAGCTTCTGTTTAGCAGTCAAATGCTTTAAATACTACACCACCAGACCTCCTTCCATACACATTAGATGTTATAAATTGCGTCCTACTGGGTATTATAGATAGGTCTCTGGCAAATTCTTGGCCATGATAGTTTAGGATTAAAGTATCAGTTCACTCAGCGGAATATTGCTGTTCTCTCCACATACCAGGAGAGCCAACCCTATTTAAGATGACTAGACTTTACAGTTTGCTGAATGCCCCTTCCCACGGTTTTCCACTGTAGTCTTCTAGCTTCTTCTACCTGTACACCCTTCTCTTTCCAACCTCATCTTTGATCTTACTTTTAAAATGCTCAGAAACAAAGTTAGTATTTGTTTATAAAAATAAGAACTTTCTGGAAGATGACTGTTGTTGAATGTACTTGCACAGAGCTGGTAAACCAAAAGGAGAGGGAACACAGGAAAGTGAATGTCCTATCCAGACAAAAGGCCCATCTCAGAAAGGATGCAGCAGAGGATGGTTCAACCTCAACAGAAAAATTTAAAAAAAAGAGCCTATTTCTGCTCCCTTGAATGACATACATAGAGGAAAATGAAGAAAAAACAAATCATGGAAGAGCAACCAACACACAACAAAGAGTATACAAACAGCAGCAAATATCTTTATTTCCTAATATTCATTAGGAATATCCAAGCGTATCATACAGCAGGGCACTGACAAGTCAGTTCCCTTGCTTCAGACTTTGCAGAAGCTCCCCTTTGCTTATAATACCAAATTTAAAGACCCCAGGCTCAAAGTTGAGATTCTCTATCAGCTAACATCACCTATACTCTTTTGCTCCTCTCACAGATACCTTTTATCCCCATCTCTCCCTACCACTAGCCACCTTCTTCCTACTGTTGTTCACATTGGGCCTGGGGTACCCAAAAGGTGGGGCACTCTGTAAACTATTAACAAGCCATAATGAGACAGCAGAAACATTGAAAGTTAATATGATAGCACTCTAACAAAGTAATTTTATGTCTCAAATTGAATAATAAAATGTTTATATTTTGTTTTCTTTTTCCCTTTATTTTCTATTTTTATTGTATATTACAAAATTATCAGCCACCTTTGATTAAAAATTAAGCTTTTTTTCCACTTCACTTTTCTAATAATCAATTTTTATGGTATTTTTTAGAAAAGTAGCAGTCCATACAGTCATATGTGACATAATGTCCACAATACATTCTGTGAAATAGGATGCTATGTGATTGGGAAGTTGCATGAACACCAAAAGGAAGTCCCTGGATTATGAGTGAGTTCCAATTCTAAGTCTGTCTTTAAGTATGTAAATCTTTAGGTACTGCTCATATCAAATGCCAGTTAGTCAAATGTTTATCTTATTATATAGTGTACCTTTCTGTGCAGAAAAAACATTAAAGAAACACTTCCAGTGCCTGTTCCATTGAGGCAATTGCAACTAATGTTATGAAACAGAAGGTATATAAGTTGTTGAATGGAAACCTAATTTGCACTGTAAACTTTCACCCAAACCACAACTTAAAAAAAACAAAACTTCCAAATACACTAACATGTCTTTACCATAATACTAATATTTTGATGCATGTCACAAAGTAGCATATACCTATTATTATGAACCACTGTATGTACCTCAAATGTTTAATATAATAAACTTAATCGGGATTGGGACCACTAATGTAAATGCATAGTGGCTAAGGCACTTGACTGCTAACCAGAAGGCTGGCGGTTCAAACCCACCAGCCACTCCT
>NW_006921908.1:2120211-2130479 GCF_000298275.1 Orycteropus afer afer | reverse complement strand
AGGCAGCATGTCTGGCCTTGCAGTAATAGGCCTTGGGTTACTGCTGGTAATCCTGTCTTCCTCTTGTGGGATTACAGGAGGTCAGAACATGTGGCCTCCTTGTCCTTTTTGCACTTAGTTACCTAGTGCTACTATAAAAGAAATAGCACATGTGGGTGACTTTAACAAACAACTTTATTTTCTCACAATTTATTGTTGTTGTTGTTGTTAGGTGCCATCGAGTCAGCTCAACTCATAGCAACTGTATCTATGTACAACAGAACAAAACACTGCCTGGTCCTCCACCATCCTCACAATCCTTGCTATGCTTGAACCCATCATTGCAGCCACTTTGTCATTACATCTAGTTGAGGGTCTTCTCCTTTATTGCTGACCCTCTACTTTATCAAGCATGATAGCCTACTCCAAGGAGTGGTCCCTTCTGACAACATGACCAAAATAGGTGAGATGAAGTCTCATAATTTAAAAAAACAAACAAACTCACTGCCATCAAGTCAATTCAGGCTCATAGCCAAGTCGATTCAGACTCATAGTGACCCCTCCTTGGGTTTCCGAGGTGGTATCTCTATATAAGTAGATGGCCCAGTTTTCCTTCAGAGGAGTGGCTGGTGGGTATGAACCACCAGTCTCCTGGTTAGCAGTCAAATGCTTCTGAATTCAGAGCACCAGCTCTAAGGGAAGGCCTTTTTTCTGTGTCAGCTCTGGAGGAAGGTCCTTCTTTCTTCTGTTTCTGCTTCCTGGTTCCTTGGAGATCTCTGTTATATCTCAAAAGAGATTAACTCCAAATACACCCAAAACTAATCCTGCCTCTTTAATAACAAAGACAACCCATTGCCAAATGGGATTATAACCACAGGCATAGAGGTTAGGATTTACAACATATTTCTGAAGGACACAATTCAACCCATAACAACTCTGTTGTGACTAAGGGAGCCCTGGTGGTGCAGTGGTTAAGGGCTTGGCTGCTAACCTGAAGGGTCAGCAGTTCAAACCCACCAGCCGCTCAGGGGAGAAAGATGTAGTAATCTGCTTCCATAAAGATCATAGTCTTGGAAACCCTATGGAGCAGTTCTACTCTGTCCTATAGGGTCACTATGAGTTGGAACTGATTCTAAGGAATGGTTTTGTTTTGTCTTTTGGTTGTTGTGACCATGTGAGAGGCACTTTGGCAAATGGTTTGCATACTTTATCCTCACAAAACTCATAAGAAGTAGGTACCATTGCTATTCTCATCTTACAGGATGAGAATATGTAAACAGAAGCACAAATAAATTCAATAACTTGCCCAAAATTACTAAGCCAAGATTTGAACACCCAGGCAGCCTGATTCCAAACCCTGTCTCCCTAATTTCTATGCCATAATGCTTCAAATACTGTCAGATACCAACAAATGATTTCTGAGAAGGCCTTTACAACCATTCACTTATATAGAAAATTTATCCTGTAATGAAGGGCATTTGCTCGGTTTAGTATAAAGTGAAGCCACTTAATATAAACATATGTTCCATAGTTTTTCCACCATAGGTTTTCCAACGTTTATGTGGAGGGGAAAAAAAAAAAAAGAAAAATCTCAGGAAAATAAATCATGATAGCAGTAAAGATGTTTTCTAAGAGCTCTACAATTTTCATAATAATAGTTTAGGACATGGTAGCAAAAATTGCTACTAGATCACTTACTTGCCCATATCACAAGTGTTAATACTGTTTGCTCATGATGTTATCAGGAAGCTATCACACACCTGCAACTAACTCCAGGCCTAAACATTCTACATTTGCAAATCCCATATTGTATGATAAATGGCTCTCCCATTTGGCTGGCCTTCAGCCAGTCCTTGCACTACACGTGGAGGATGGGACACTAAAAATCCTTGCACTGCATCCACCTGTTTAGTGACTAACTAGTTTTCATTTAAAATATTTCTCCTATTTTATTTTGGTTCTCCTGTTGGTTCCACCTAACATTTAGATAGCAACATGAGCCATACAACTTGAGACGGGTCTAAGATGTGGAGGATGCCAGGCCTAAAAAGCTTGGCCCAGTGTGCAAACTGCCACTTATGTGGCTGAGCCTGGGCAACGAATGTAAACATGTAAGTCAGTCCAAATATACACATACCCGTTTGTATTTTAAAGCTTATTTTGCATCTTAGTAATTTCTTCCTTAAAAATAGCCAGGGAAGCCTACTTTTTGACCAATTTTTAAAATAAATTGCTATTCTGAAGAGAAATCATAATTATCCACGCATGGTGGACTACTATTTTCTAGTGTCGAAAAAATTTCAAAGTAGTTCCTAGAAGCAATCATTAAAAACAATGTATTTCCATAGCCTCTCTGCCATCCAGTTGGATCCGACTCATAGCGACGCCTCCTTGGGTTTCCGAGGCATTATCACTATGAAAGTAGATTGCCCCATCTTCCTTCCGAGGAGTGGCTGGTGGGTTTGAACTGCCAGCCTTCTGGTTAGCAGTCCTTAGGCACTATGCCACCAGAGCTCCTAGCAACCCTATAGGACAGAGTAAAACTGCTAACAGAGGGTTTCCAAGGCTATAAACCTTTATGGAAGCAGACTGCCTCATTTTTCCCCCACAGAGCAACTCGTGGGTTCGAACTGCCAACCTTCTGGTTAGCAGCAACATGCCTTAACCACTATGCCAACAAAGCTCCTTTACAAACAGTGAGGTAAAATTGGAGGGAGTAGCTATTTTTACTGAATGCCACCTGCTCAGGTATTTCCTGCAAGAATAGGGACTGGATCAATCCTTCCAATTTTTGTCATGCTAGACATGGAAAGAAAATGGGTTCTACTTCTAAAACCTTTATCGATTTCTCACCTGAATCTCTTTTAAAGGACTAGAAACATATACATACACATAGCTCTTAAAAGAAGAAGAAGAAAAAAAAAAAAGCCATAGAAATGATCTTGTTCAACCCATCCCACCCTCCAGAATTTACTCATGAGTAAATCTTGGGTCCAGAACACAGCAGTATCTTTATTCAAAGCCACACAACAAGAATCAAAACCAGAATCCAATTCCCACAATCCTTCCAATACAAACTGAAAACCAATTTGTGTTACATACATATGTACATCAAAATCTTAAAACTCAAAAACAATAGGAAAATGAACACACACCTAAAAGGATATCTATATTCCTTACCTGTATACATTTATATTCTTCTAAAAAAGACACAGCAGTATCTCTCAAGTGGGGGAAGATTTTGTCTCCCAGGAGACATCTGACAATGTCTGGAGATATTTTGAGTTATCACAACAGAGTGCTGCTACTAGCATCTGGCGAGTAAAAGACAGAGATGCTGGTAAACATCCTAAAATTCATAGGACAGCCCCCACCTCACAGTTTTATCCAACCTAAAATGTCAATTATGCAGAGGCTGAGAAACCCTGATGTGCAAGAATACTGACATGTTCATAATTGAGATGTCCTGCCTAAATGGCAGCAATGGAATCAATTTTCCATCATTTTAAAGCCTATTTTTCCTCAACTGACAAGGATCTCAATATTGGAAATTTCATTCTGTCTACCTCTTTCTGCTAACCCTCCCTGTACTCTGGCCTTTTCATGAAGAAGGCAGTGAGTCAATACTTTAAAAATGGGGTATCCTTAAAAAAAAAAAAAAAAAAACCTAGTGAATAACTTTTGTTTAAAAAACAAGAAAAGTCACCCTTCTTTGGAAGAAGTCCAGCCATACTGGTCCTTAGAAGTGAGGCTGGTATAAGACTTTATCTCACTTATCTTGGACATGTTACCAGAAGGGACCAGTTCCTAGAGAAGGACATCAAGCTTGGTAAATGAGAAGTCCGAGAAAAAGCAGCAGACCCTCAACTCAGTGGATTAACACAGTGGCTGCAACAATGGGCTCAAACATAGCAATGACTGTGAGAATGGGACGGTGGCAGTCTGGGCAGTGTTTTATTCTGCTGGACACAGGGTCACTGTGAGTCAGTATCAACTCGACGACAACCAACAACAATTTTCCTTTGGTTATTATTTCTATAAAGTATCTTAACTAGGATGAAGGGGTGTGGAGAGGCATGAAGAACATGGGAAGGAACACACCTGCATGCCTAGCATACAACCTTTCTTCACACCAATTCTGAAAGCTATTCAGCTCCAGTCTGTGAAACCTGATAGAAGTAATTCCCACATTACCTTGAGTTTTCTATGTGGCACTTGTTTACATTCTTTGAGAAGAAGGTCTTTCTATTTTTTGAGATCTTTTATCTAACATGCACTTTGTGGGGGAAAGGTTCTGATTTTCTAGGGCATGGTACTACTGTTGAGTCAACTTTTCATCCAAGTTCAACTGTTTTCATGAGTTCTTAGAGAAATGTAGTTTTAAACACTTACAGTAAGAGGGCACAATAAGAAGTCCATGATAGGACTTCCCATGTAGGAGAAGGGATGGCAGAAATGGACAGTCGATGAACTTGGCACCTAATTCTTCTCTAAGGGGAACCAGTACAGTATTCATGGGGGATAAAAGCTAAAGATCATATGCCACAGAATGGGCAGGGAACGCACATGAGAATGAAAGCTTAATGACCTACAGGAAGCCAATGGAGTGGCCGGAACTCCACTTCCACTCTCTTAACCCCAAGATAATCGAGATGTGGAAAGCCAAGCAACCTCTAACCAAAAGGCACAGGGAAAAACTAGTGAAGAAGATGAGGACACAAGAAAGAGTATCAACAACAGAAGGAAGGTTTCAGACAACACGGGGCAAGAGTTTGGTATGGAGAAGGGAAGTGGGAAACCAAGAAGAGAAGAGGTATCCAACCCAGCTCAAACAATTTTTCGGGAAGTCTACAAGCATGGTTGAAATACTTACTTTCCCTTCAGGGTAAAAATGTTATCCAGAGTCCTGCAGGCCACAAGATGAACTTCAATATTGAACAGCATGTTCAACTGATAACAATCCCACACAGCTAAACAACTGCTTTGCCATGGAACCTTATTCTGTTGTTTTACAATTTTAGGAACCTCACCTTCCCATTTTAATGTAGTGATTTCCACAGAAGTCTTAAAAACCACTCCTAATCATCTTTAAAAAACATACCTGAAAAGTGGGCAATGAATTAAATGTTATCACTGAGTTACGAATAAAGAAACAAAAAAGTTAAGTGGCTTTCCCAAGATTACAAAGCAAGACAGAGCCCAGTCTGAAAACTCAAATTATAAGAGTATGCTCTTCACAGGTGGTCTACAATGCAGGACACACTATGCTAGCTCTATCCTAGGCCAGTGAAGAAAGGAAAGAGGGCTGGAGAAAGAAGTCACTTATTCTCTTTAAGATATTCCTGAAAACTCAACTCTCTGTACTTTGAAATCTGTAAGAAAAGCACTAATTGGGTAAGAAGCAAAGTTATCAGACACAGTAAAAGAGAAAGGCAGTTGTTGTTATGTGTTATAGTCGAACCCGACTCATAGTGACCCTTCCTTAGGTTTTCGAGGCAATATCACTACGGAAGTAGATTGCCTCATCTTCCTTCCGAGGAGTGGCTGGTGGGTTTGAACCACCAGCCTTCTGGTTAACAGTCAAGTGCCTTAGCCACTGTGCTACGAGAGCTCTAGAAAGGCAGTTAGCACTGATCAAATACTTTCTAAGTGCCAGACAGGGTGCTCAACACTTAACAGGCTCAATCAATTGAATTCACGCAGCCACTGTGAAAGACAGTACTGTTATCTCTGACTAATGGAGTAAACTGAGGCTCAGAAAGGTCCAAAAAAAAAACTCCTGTCAAGTGCTTCAGCTATGCTCCGTCCACTGCAACAGGATGCCCCAAAAAAGGAAAAGCCTTACAGAAGAAAATCATGGCTGACCCCTGGGTCACCGAAGTCCCATCTTCTGTCCCTTTGTCTAAGGGAAGGAATATCAAGAGTATATCCTGATAGCTTGAACCTTGTGTTCCTCCAAGCTTCACTTCCTATTACACAGTCAATACCAAGGCACAATGGAGACTCCCCCACCAAGTAACATTCCTACTGCTGAACATCAAATGGACCAGGTATCTGAAAGAAATGGGTAGATGTTCTCTAGGACTCATCTGTCCTGCCTAAGTAGTCTGTGATATCTCTGGATGGTTCAAACAGTTAACACAATTGGCTGCTAACCAAAAGGTTGGAAATATGTTTGTAAGAAAACCCTGGTGATCTACTTCAAAAGATTCAGTCACAGAAAACACTCCAGAGCACAGTTCTACTCTGACACGCACGGGGCCACCAGGAATCAGTCAACTCAATGGCGCCTGGTACTGTTAAGTAGTCTGTATATCAATACAGATTCAGGCTCAGGCAAGACCACTTTGGGTGTCATCAGTTAAGCTGCAATGCGCCGTGGTGGTACAATGGCTAAGCGCTCAACTGCTTACAGAAAGGTCAGTGGTTTGAACTCACCAGCTGCTCCACTGGGATACAGATGTAGCCGTGTGCTTCCATAAAGACTACAGCCTTGGCGATCCAAGAGGCAGTTCTACTCTAGAGTATAGGTTGCTATGAGTCCGAATCAACTCGATGGCAAGGAGTCTTAATTATACAGAAACTATAACAAGACTGAGCAATCTACTTCCGTTGGGATACTGCCTTGGAAACCCAAGGAAGGGTCGCTATGACTCGGATCTGACTCGACGGCAGTGAGTTTTTGATAACAAGTTACAGGGGCTTTTATAAAATTAAAAGAGGGAAAGTTTGAAGCAACTTATAAATGTACAGATTAACGAATATAAAACTTTACTGGTGGAATCCTATACATACAAAACCATTCTTAAAATGTGTGTGCATAGAACACATACATATATGTTACACATGTACATATGTTAATTTTTAGAAATAGACCTATGAACTAGAACATTAAAATCACCCTTTCATGAAAAATTCCAGTGCATATTCATAACAGGAGTCAGACAGATTTTGTTTTCTACCACATAGTTCTATAAAAATAAACTGTCATCACAACATCCTTGTGGTAGTAAAAGGCCATATTTGCCTGCAGTTAAATCCAACAGCAGCTGCTCTATGGAAAAAGACTGCCCAATAATTGGCTTCTTTCACCTCTGTTAATCACGAACAAAAGTGTCATTCAGTTCCAAAATGGACAAAATGCTCCAATAGATGGTCAGCTAGCTGAGCCAATGGGGTGGAATAACAATAACCCTGTAGCATTTTCCTTTTTCCTTTTGTTTGGTCTTTCAAAGCCCTTAATTAAGACCTGCACAAAGCACCCCTACAGGCTTTTTTCAATGAGGCATTACACGCCTGTTTTCTTGTATTTAAAGAAAAAAAAAAAAAAAAAGCAGGGATTTTCTGAAACACATTAAACAGAATACACAATTTCCATTTATTTGCAACTGAAATACTGTTAAAATTTTAGAGCTTAAATATTATCATCAGTAACAAAGCAGGTTCTTTCCATTTCAGGCTTGGGGAGTGGAGGGTGAAAGAGGGGTTGGTGAGGAGGGAGGTAGGGAAAGCAGGAGCTGGAGAAGGGAGAGAGAGTGCCAACTCCAGGCGCTGTGAAGCCATTTTTCCAGAAATAAAACTGTTACCAATCATAATTTAGAAAGTCCTAGATTAGTCTTCCAAACCTTTCAACAGCTTCAATACATACAGATTGAAAGAAGACAGCAACACGAGATACTCCTAAAGCAAACAGCTTCCTTAGACAAATGAGACAAAGGTAAAAAAGTTGGAATTGAAACTTCTTCCCACAAACTTTAAAAAATAACATAGCAAAAAAAAGTGTTTTTACAATTAAGCAATCTCTATAAGAATTCCATATAGTTTCATAATTTATTTCTGCCTGTACTTCCCCCCTCCTTGGCTTTAAAGAGGCTTCATGTATTTATGGTGGATAAGAATCAGGATGTCTACTTCAAAAATATCCACAGCCTAATTAATTTCTTTTTATTCAATTTTCTTTTTGCACAGCTAAAAAAAAAAAAAAAAGGCTGTTGTGTTCATTTTTACATGCTCTGAAATATAACCTTTCCAGGGTTTAGACAGTTCGGAAAATACGTAGTTCTGCCCATAATTTGTTCTCCCCTCTCCTTCTCACAAATATCCTGAGTGACAGCTTAATGTGACAGCTTTCTTGCCACAATTCACCAAAGGGGAGTGGCAGGTAGGGTTCTTGGAGAACAAATACCTAACAAAGCCATCATTCTGGGGAGTTACTTCCAATCTGTCAATCCAATCCATCAAACGGAATGTGCTTCACTATTCTCTTGTAAATGTGCTTATTTCAAACAAGGCAGAACTCTAGCAGCTGCCCTGCAGAAGACTAAATGACCCAGCTCAAATGTCACCTCTGCTGAGAAGCCTTTCAACTCCCTGAGGCAGAGTAAGTTCCCTTCCTCTTTGCTCTCATAGCCCTTTGTTCATTCCTTCTTTCTGGCACTATCACACTGTAATGTACTTGGGTTTCTGTTTGTCTCCTCTACCAAACCATATGGCCTATGAACACTTGTTAGGTACTGTGATTCAGAACACAGACTCAAGTCAGAATGGTTAGGTTCAAATCCTGGTTAGAGATCTGCAAACCACACAGCCTTATACTAGTTAAAACATTTCATGCCTCAGTTTTCTCAGCTTAAAATGGGAATAAAGAGAGTACATCTTTCTTATATGATTGTTTTGATAGTGAAGCA
Organism: Orycteropus afer afer; assembly: GCF_000298275.1. Taxonomy (NCBI): domain Eukaryota; kingdom Metazoa; phylum Chordata; class Mammalia; order Tubulidentata; family Orycteropodidae; genus Orycteropus; species Orycteropus afer. Next base: position 2,121,813 of record NW_006921908.1, on the reverse strand, counting down.
AATGTGAAGTCCTTAGCACAATGCCCAGCATGCACTAACAGCTTGGTGAGTGTTAAGACAAAATGCAAAGTCCATGTCTTCTCTCCGTCTCCTTCAACGGATACGGCAGACACCTGGCAGAACAATAGCCCTTCACTTAGTGTTCAAGAAATGAACGTTTAGGAGCTCTGGTAGCATAGTGCCTAAGGCATTTGACTGCTAACCAGAAGTCTGGCGGTTCAAACCCACCAGCCACTCCTCGGAAGGAAGGTTGGGCAATCCTACTTCCGTAGTGATACTATGTGGTTTGAGCTGTTGTGTGGTTGTTCCCATGATGGGATCAGATGATTATGTTTTGAGCGGCCAATCTGTTGAAAGGGAGTTTCCCTAGGGGTGTGGTTTGGTTGTATGTAAGTCTTTTAAATATTTGACAATTTAATACATTGTTGAAAATGGACATCAGTCACAAATACTGTGAAAGGACAACCTGAAAAACCAAAGTATCTGTAGTGATAATGCAAGGCAATGCAGTGCCATAGAATCGGATCCAATTCATAGAACCCCTCCTTGGGTTTCCGAGACCGTATCACTACGGAAGTAGATTGCCCAACCTTCCTTCTGAGGAGTGGCTGCTGGGTTTGAACCGCCAGCCTTCTGGTTAGCAGTCAAATGCCTTAGGCACTATGCCACCAGAGCTCCCTCCATAGTGACAGCACCTTGGAAACCCAAGGAGGGGTCGCTATGAGTCAGATCTGTCTCTACAGCAATGAGTTTGGTTTGGTTATTTTATGAACAGAATTATGTTACCTGAGATGCTATCTGCAGAAATCAAATGGCAAATGAATGTACTGAATATTTTAAACTCTTCAAAACTGCTCTTGGAAATACATCATTGGAGGAGCTCACTTGTTTTTGCTGTGCTTCCTTTAATGAGTGCAGCTGTTTTATTACCTATATATCTCTTCAGTAAGTGCTCCTCTGATTTATTTCTTATGTTGGCAAGATGAGTCAGTTCACCTAAACTGATGGAGTAAAGGCCAAAAAACAAGAATGGGAAATCACAAGGCAAAACCTGGCTATGAAAAACATCTCCCTTCAAAATACTTTCAATTCATCTAATAAATGTGATAGTCTATTTTTTAACAGAGTGTGGTGGCGACCCCAATAACAATTTGGCATCTAAGTATATTTACTGTAGAAGATCCAATTAGATCCAATTATCCATGATTCTACTGTTACTCTAGACCTGTTCTGAGAGAAATGGAGGAGTTTGTATTGTTTGAGGAAAGAGGAAGTAATAGAATTTTGAAGTTGGGTAACAGGGAGCTCTAAAATTATGCTGCCAAAAAAAAAAAAAGTGATATTAAACAAATCTTGTAAATTGTCTCTATAGACAGGTATTTTACTTCTCTTGAAAGAAATTCCTGAGTAGAATTAAGAGTTTCAATTCTTTCTCACAGAAAATATACAGTTTCAGTTCTACAAACATCCAATAGGAAAATGAAACAGAGCTTACCATAATACTGTTGCTAAGCTCTGGTAGCATAGTGGCTAAGACACTTGCCTGCTAACCAGACGGCTGGCGGTTCAAACCCACCAGCCACTCCTCGGAAGGAAGGTTGG
>NW_006921908.1:2113534-2119853 GCF_000298275.1 Orycteropus afer afer | reverse complement strand
ACAACTGTCCGTGAGTGAACAGTCCACCATTCGGCCTGGAGATCTTGGATTCGTCATTCGTTGGAGTCAACAGCCAGTGTACTGCCTGCCAGCCTTGAGCTCCTCAGCCCCTGCGGCTGTAAGATCAGGAAAAGCCTCCAGCTTGACGTGGAAAAGCCTCCAGCTTGACGTTTGATCCAGGAACTTTGGACTTGCCAGCTTCTATAAGTGTGTGAGCCATTTTTCTAAGATAAATCCTCTCTATATATGTATATACATAAGCTTTACTGGTTTTGTTTCTCTAGAGAACCCAGTCTAACACACTACATTAAAAGCTAAAAACTATATATACCCCCCAAAAAATATATATATAAAACAAGAATTTCTTTTCCAACAGACTAAGCTGGGTTGCTGTGAGTTGCCATCATTTCAATTCTGGCAAATCTGATCCTCCTGTCAGCTGAATGATGGCCTGTGATATGTAATGTAATATTACTTAACAATCTAATCTATACTATTAACTGTGGTTACATGTCACTGTCTCACAGAAACACTAAACATACTAAAGTTTTTTAAGTATCTAATCTTATTTTCAAAGCTGGAATAACTTTTCACTTAAAATAAGGAAATACTGAATTTTAAAAAAGAGACCACCACAGAACTGCCATTTAGTTACACACTTTTCCTCCTGGAGCATTAGACAAGTGCACCACGTGACTACTCCAATGAAAAGCACCCACCAGGCACCACTCAACGCTGTGGCCTAGGTTACTATGTCAAAGGTACAAATTATGGTCCAAGGACAGCTCCAGGCACTGCAGAGCTTGGAACTGCTTACTGAGCAACCATGTTGTTCCAAACAAACTCAATGTTTAAGAGGCTAAAGGGCAGTGTAAGCAATTATTGGAAGGAAATTTCTCACTAGGCAGAAAGGAATAATTAAGTCTTTGCATGCTAAATCACATCGCTGGGGTTAACAATGAAGTCATCAAGTGTAAATGGTAACAAAGCCCATCTATAAGACTGATGAAAGGAAATTAAGGTTGTGGGTAATCTAGACTATTATTGCTTAAATACCACAAAAATTAGTCCTGAAAACTTCATTCATCCATCCTCTCCTTATACAAATGCGTGCCCTTTTGTGGGAGGCAAGAAATTGGTTAATCCAGCAATTAAGGCAAATATACTGAATCATCAGAAGTAAAACACTACTCAGCTCCTAATTCACAGGCAGAGATCCAACACCATTCCTCACACTACTCAGACTGTACAAGGCAATGGAAACACCTCCATATTAGAGGACATGTATGGGTTTCATGACTTAAGGCCAAAAACAAAAAAGGGAAATCAAAAGGGAAAACCATGTTCATGGTGTATGCCTGTCTATTGTTTGGCTGGAAGCCACTTTGCTTTCTTTTCAACATATTTTCATATTTAACATATTTTCACATATTTTCACTAAATTATACACATGATGCTTACTTTTTAATCAAAATCTCCAACCATGTTAGAACCCATGCAATGGTATTATTACACTTTTTATGCTTCAGGACAAAGAAGAGAATTCTCTTTCTTTCATTCACTCACACACACACACACACACACACATACACACACAACTTCAGGGTATGTGGAGGGGAGCTAGGGAGAAAGATGAACGTATCCACATAATCTTCCAACAACTTCCCAATAACAACTAAAATCAGTTATGCTCTAGGAGTGCAAAATAATGTTAACCTCAGAGTTTTTAAAAGGTATGGATTCAGACTAGCTCTGTGACTTCTTGTTATCATCCGACCTCAGAGACTCTGTTTCCTCATCTGCAAAATAAATTGGTGAAGTCAAGACTCAGACTTGTCAGGACTCTAAATTGATCTAGTGTATCTGTTATTGCTGTGGTTTAAATCACTCAAGACTCTTTTAAGAAGCTGCAAAAACAGTACAGAATTCCCATGTACCTTCACTCAGATTTTCCCAATGGTAGTAACTTACACAGCCACAATGTATTAGCTAAACCTGGAAGATGACACTGGTACACTATTAACCAAAGCACAGATTTATTCAGATTTCATTATTTTTACATGCATTTTTAATCACATGCATAGATTCATATAACCACCACCACAACTGTCCCATCACCACAAGGAAATACCCTCACACTACCTGGGCACACTGAAGACTAGACAAAAGACGAGGGAAAGAAAGGTACACGGAATCTTACCATGGGCATAAGCCACAAACAACACAAGTCAAACGTATAATTAAATACTAAAGGTTTTCAGGGTCTATGAGAGGAACAGCCATAAAGTGCTTCTTGGTGGTTTTGTTTTATTTTGTTTTTTTCTTTTTATTGTCATTTGGGTGAAAGTTTCCAAAGCAAATTCGTTTTCCAATCAACAATTTGTACACATTTTGTTTCACTGACATTGACTACAATCCTCACAATGTAACAGCTCTCCTTCCACTTCCTCCCTGTGGTTACCTTTTTCCCTGTGTCTTTCCCTCCTATGTATCCCTGCCCTCTGAGCTGTCTCCCTGTGGAAATGCTGCCCTTCTGGATCTCCCAGAGTTGACTGTTCTAAGGAATATATCTACCTGGTGTAACTGTTCACTGTGTAGGCCTGTCTATTGTTTGGCTGGAAGCCACTTTGCTTTCATTTTAACATATTTTCGAGGGCTACAAATGCCTTTGAGCAAGTCACACAACTAAATGTAACTGGGTTTCTCCCTTGTTAAATGGGGAATGTAAACCAGATCAACTGAGAAGGGAGAGAAAAGTATGAAAAAGAATCCAGAGCTGTGATTTATATAATTTAAAGGTTTAGCAAATAAAAATATGTCTAATAAATACATGTATATATAAACATATGTTCCAAGGGGAAATGGACTTTCTGTTTCTCCTTCTGAAGGACCCACCCTCTTTGATGAGTGGTCTGTAACACACAAGAGTTTTACAACAACTGCACTAGATGATCTTCAAGATTCCTTCCAAGTCTATATTCTACAAAAATGAGAACACTTCAAGAGGACAAAACAGAAAGCAAGCCAGAGGGAGGCAGAAACCCTGGGGCTTGGACCTCAATCTGCTTCCAATTTTGCTGTTACATTTTCCAGATCCCTTAACCCAATGGAGTAATTCATGATATCCAAGACATGCAAAATAGAACACCTTCATCTAGGAAGTGTGAGGAAAGACCCTACTGAATAACTCCCTCATACCATAAACTCTGGTCTAAACAAAAAAACAAAATTCAATACTCCACCTAAAAAAACCTCATTAGTAGCTGTGTGGTTTCTCCTTCTCTGAAATGGAGAGAACAACAACATGTGCTTTAGAGAGCTGCTGGTAGGATTAAACAGATACCACATGTAAAGCACTTTGCACAATGCCTGGTCACAGTGGGGACACAATAATATTTATTATTAGGAACTAAGTTAACAACAAAATGATGATGATGGTGATTTGAATGGCAAGATGGACCATAACAAAGTTCTACATGACTCGAAACGTAAGATAAATGAAATGCAAAAGAAAAATGCTTCCAGTAGAGGACAACCTTAAAGAGTTAAGAAGCAAAGCACTGTTCAGGACGGGACTGCCCGTTACCGGTACTTTCAACACTGAAACAGCTACAGTCCTCATGAACAGCTTTGCTCCAAAAGAAAAGAACGTGCAGATGCAAATAGGAACCAAGCAAGTCTGTAAAATATTAACAGCTTAATAAACATCAGCTCACACAATCAACAAACACAGTGTTCAACTAACCTGAGGAGTATCAACTAAATTAATACCAAATTGACTAAATGAAATGCCTTGGGGGAAAAAGGCTCAGGAGTGATTCACGTTTATTCTGACTTCCCTATAAAAACATCTTCAACAGGAGAGGCAGGAAATTCCAGTGAGTGAAAAAGGGCACTATATGGGAACCATCATACTGCATACTTTGCTTTTTAAGTTACTTCAAGGTTTTGGTTTAAAGAAGAACATTCAGAAATTTGCTTCTAAAGAAACAGAAGAATAAGTACATTAACTGATCTGATCCTCACCCACAAAGAAAAAGCATGACTGAAACTTCTTCCACTGAAATTGAAAAACACCATTAACATGAAAATGATGTGAATGTTTTTAAACAAGCAGCAGAGAGGCTCAGTGGAAGATACTTTCTTTTAGTTCAGCTATGAATAAAAGAGGAGCCCTGGTGGTGCAGTGGTTAAAGTGCTCAGCTGCTAACCAAAAAGCTCTGCAGTTAGAACTCACCAGCAGCTCTGGAGAAAGATGTAGCAGTCTGCTTCTGTAAAGGTTAAAAACCCCATACCCACAGCCATCGAGTTGATCCTGACTCATAGTTACTCTATAGGACAGGGCAGAACTGCCCCACAGAGCTTCCAAGGCCGTAAATCTTTTATGGAAAGAGACTACCTCATCTTTCTCCCCTACAGAGGTTGGTGGGTTCAGATTGCCACCCTTTTGGTTAGTAGCCAAATGTATTAATCACCACACCACCAGAGCTCCCTTGGATACCCTACGGGCATTTCTACTGTCCTATGGGATTGCTGTAAGTCAGAATCGACTTGACAGTATTGGGCTTGGTTTGGTGGATACGATAACTTCACAAACCAAAACCAAACTCACTGCCGTCGACTCATAACAACCCCTCCTCAGGTTTCCAAGGTGGTGTCACTACAGAAGGATATTGCCCAACTTTCCTTCCGAGGAGTGGCTGATGGGTTTGAACTGCCAGTCACTGGTAAGCAGTCAAATGCCTTAGGCATTATGCCACCAGAGCACCCAGATAATGCACAGTAAATAGACTTGTGAATATTAGTTACTACTCAATCAAGTCATATTCTTCACTGTATATGTATTTGTACATGTTTTTCTGGTATGCTTTATTTTCAGGTCTGATGTTTTGTTTTGTTTTGTTTTGTGTTTTCTTATAATAGCCTATAGCCTCCTCCCAATTCACTTCTCATTTTAACTTTTTGCCCTTCTCATAGACTGTCAAATTCCCAGCAAACTACAGGGATGAACAAACTTAAATATTGAATGCCTGAGCTTCACAAACTACCATCCGCTGACTGTGGGACATTCAAATGAGTTACATAAGCCTTTCAAATCTTAGTTTGTTCAGTTATAAAGTAAGAACCATGCCACACTGCTGGAAGGATTATTATGGAAATTGCAGTTAGCACATGTAACATGCTGAATACACAGTACACCCAGCAATTCCTGACCAAATTTTCATTTTATTGAACTGGGCTTTCTAAACACAGGACACACTGATAATTCAGTTTTTGTCACAATAAGCTCCACATTAGGATCATTTTTAGGAAGTCTGGGGGTATCAAAATAACAATAGAGCATCAAAAAAGAATTCTAATCTTTTAAAAGTAAAGACATTTAAATGAAATCAGTTTGTAACAGCTTTTGCTTATACTACATACCATGCTAACAACATAGGCTATTGGTGGTACTATCCAATCTCATTCTAAGACATAAAAATTTAAACCTAGATATTTTCTTATAAAGATAAATCTATACCTACCGCATGAGCTAGTGATCCCACTACTAGGTACTTACACAAAGAAAAAAACCAAACAAACAAACTCACTGCTTTTGAGTCAGTTCCAATTCATAGCAACCCCCACTGGGTTTCTGAGACAGTAAATCTTTTACGGAAATAGATTGCCCAGTCTTCCTTCGATGGAGTATTCAATGGAATATTCCTCAGCAATAAAAAGAAATATTGCATACTGACTCATGCAATAACATGGTAGAATCACAAAAGCATTATGGTAAGTAAAAGCCAGACACAAAAGACTACATTTTATGTGGTTCCACACATGAAACAGTCTGGTAAAGGCACAACTTTATAAAGTAAGTGACACAAGGTAGAAAATAGTTCAGCAATTTCTAGGGACTGAGGGTGGGAAGAGGGGTTGAAAACTAAGAGGCCCAGGGAAATCTGGGGGAGTAACAGAAATATTCTAAATCTTGATGGTGGTGTTGTTGTTGTTGATATGTGCGGTCCAGTCCACCCAACTCATAGCGACCCCTCCTTGGGTTTCCGAGGCGGTATCACTACGGAAGTAGGATTGCCCAACCTTCCTTCCGAGGAGTAGCTGGTGGGTTTGAACCACCAGCCTTCTGGTTAGCAGTCTAAAATGACAACATATGCTTCTGCAGTGTAGTAAATTACTTAGTGTGGCTTTTCTACCCATAAGTCTTTGTAAACTCCAAGGTGGGATTTTCTATGAGCAACTGAGGAACTATCCACCTGGGTTATTTCTGTTGGGCGTGGCACAATACAATGTTCTGGGAGGTTCCCACTCTCTCTCA
>NW_006921908.1:2082301-2111109 GCF_000298275.1 Orycteropus afer afer | reverse complement strand
GTAATAGGCCTTGGGTTACTGCTGGTAATCCTGCCTTCCCCTTGTAGGGTTAGAGGAGGTCAGAACATGTGGCCTCCTTGTCGTTTTTGCAGCTTCAAAACAGGCAGTGTTTTAAACAAAAAGGGGTGAATTTTAAGATTAAGAGCTTTGGGTGAGTTTTCCCTATGAATTCATAGTTGTGAAGGTCAGTTAAGTGAAAATAAAGAAGAAAGGTGAAATAACCAAGGTTAAATGATTTATGATAAAAAATTAGAGGCACTAAAAAGGGGAAGTAAGTTTCAGATACTCTTGTGATGTCCAATTTGGTCTTTTTTTTTTTTCTTTTCTGTCTTTTAATGCTTTCTTCATGTATAATATTCTTACTATCATCCCACAACTCCTCTTGTCTTTAGTCATTAGTGTTTAACACATCAAAAGTATGCCCTCTCTCTCTTTTTTTTAATTGTGACATCTAATCTATTCTTGAGATGGTCTCTAAATTCAGGTAGAATATATTCTAGATCATACTTTGGCTCTCATGGACTTGTTTTAATTTTCTTCAGCTTCAACTTGAATTTGCATTTGATGAGTAGTTGATGAGTTATTCCACAGTCAGCCCATCACTTTATTCTAACTTAGGATACTGACTTTCTCCATATCTCCTTCCACAGATGTAGTTGATCAGATTCTGTGTATTCAATGTAGCAAGATCATGTGTATGGTCATTGTTCATGTTGTTGAGAAAATGTACTTCCAAAGAATAAGTCCTAGGTCTTGGAAAATTCTATCGTGCAATCTCCAGCTTCACTTCTATCACCAAGGCCATATTTTTAACTACCAATTCTTCTTCTTTGTTTCCAACTTTTGCATTCCAATCACCAGCAGTCATCAATGCATACCTAACATTAAAAAAAAAAAAAAAAAACACCGAAACTCACTGCCATTGAGTTGGATCCGACTCATAGCAACCCCTCCTTGGGTTTCTGAGACATTATCACTATGGAAGTAGATTGCCCAACCTTCCTCATGAGGAGCGAATGGTGGGTTTGAACCAGCCTCTGGTTAGCAGTCAAATGCCTTACGCAGTACTCCACCAGAGCTCCCAAACTGAACATAGAGAGTAGCTAAAGTGAAAGGCAGAAATAAAAGAGGCAAACAGAAGATTGCAAAAGGCGGCTCAAGAAGACAAAGTAAAGTATTGTGATAAACATGCAAAGACCCAGACTTAAAAATTAAAAGGGAAGAACATGCTCAGCATTTTTCATGTTGAAAGAACTGGAGAAAAAAAATCAAATCTTGAGTTGCAATATTGATGGATTCTATTAGCAAAATATTGAACAATGCAGGAAGCATGAGAAGAAAATAGAAAGAATAGAGTCACTGTACCAAAAAGAATTGGTTGACATTCAACTATTTCAGGAGGTAGCATATGATCAAGAACCAATGGTACTGAAGAAATCCACAATTCACTGAAGGCATTAGTGGAGAGAAGGCTTCAGGAATTGACGGAATACCAATTGAGATGTTTACAAACAGATGCAATGCTCAAAGCACTCACTTATCTATGCCAAAAAATTTGGAAGAGAGCTACCTGCCCAACTGATTGGAATATTTGCCCCCATTCCAAAGAAAGGTATTTATTTCAAAAGAATGTTGAAAATATCTAACAATATCATTATCAAACTGACTGCTGTCGAGTCAGATCCAACTCATAACGACCCCTCCTCGGGTTTCTGAGGCTGTATCACTATGGAAGTAGACTGCCTAAACTTCCTTCCAAGAAGTGGCTGGTGGATTTGAACTGCCAGCTTTCTGGTTAGCAGTCCAATGCCTTAGGTATACTACACTACCAGAACAAAGTAAAATTATGCTGAAGATTATTAAAAGAATGGTTGCAGCAGTGCATCACCAGGAAACAGCCAGAAATTCAAGTTGGATTCAGAAGAGGATGTGCAGTTAAATGCTATCATTGCTGATTTCAGATGGATCTTGGCTAAAAATAGAGCATAACAGAAAGATGTTTACCTGTGTTTTATTTACTGTGCAAAAGCATTCAACTGTGTGAATCATAAAGAATTATGGTTAACATTGTAAAGAATGGGAATTCCAAAACACTTAATTTTGCTCATGCAGAACCTGTACATAGACCAAAAGGCAGTTTTTCAAATAGAACAAGAGGATCCACATGGTTTAAAATGAGGAAAAGTCTGTGTCAGAGTTGTAGTCTTTCACAATACATATTCAATCTGTATGCTGAACAAATAATCCAAGAAACCAGACTATATGAAGAAGAAGAATGCAGCATCAGGATTGGAGGAAGACTCATTAAAACCCTGCAATATGTAGATAAAACAACCATGAGTGCTGAAAGCAAAGAGGACTTGAAGCACTTACTGATGAAGGTTAAAAACTATAGCCTTCAGAATGGATTACACCTCAACATGATGAAAACAAAAATCCTCACAACTTGACCAATAAGCAACATCAGGATAAATGGAGAAAGATGAAGTTTTCAAGGATTTCATATTACTTGGCTTCACAATGCCCATAAATGAAAACTTCTAGAACTGATAAAGGAATTCAGCAAAGTTGCAGGGTATAAGGTCAACAAACAAAAACCAGTTTAGTTTCTATATACCAGCAATGAGAAGTCTGAAAGAGAAATTAAGGAACTAATTCCATTTATGAGCATTTATGAGAATAAAATACTTAGGAATAAATCTAACTAGGGACATGAAGGACTTATACAAGGAAAACTATAAAACACTGCTTAAAAGATTAAAAAAAATCAAAACCAAACTCACTTCCGTCAAGTCAGATCTGACACATAGCGACCCCTCTTTGGGTTTCTGAGGAGGTATCACTACAGAAGTAAATTGCCCAACCTTTCTTCTGAGGAGCAACTGGTGAGTTTGAGCCACCGGCCTTCTAGTTAGTAGTCAAATGCATTAGGCACTATGCCACCAGAGCTCCTATATATGAAAAGGAGTGAGATGTAATAATTCCTATTAGCATGCCATTACACAGTTTATGCTCAGTAATGATACCAACATTCATCAGAAATACCTTCTATTTGATCACTTCTAGACTTCCGGTAATATGGAGGAATAGGCAGACAAGCAACACAGACCCTCTTCAACAAAGAAAAGAAAAAACAATTGACAGAGATGCAGAAGATAATCCTGGAACCCTGAGCTTTGAAAGGAACTATATAGAAGTGGATTAGGCACCAACTAGTGGAAAAACCTGAATGAAAACAGTGAGTACAGAGATGGTTGGAGCTATGGACTGTTACCTACTCTGATGGGACCAACAGCCTGAATATTTCCAAGTGGTGTTGGGACCTGAGAATTGACCTAAAGATCAGCCCTGGTCACCAAGGGCTACAGGGACAACTGCACTGGTGGCCTATGACTAGGAAGGGAAACAGCAAGAAGGGAGACAACCTGAGCTGTTGACTTTCTGCTGTCCGGAGGGTGCAGCCATTTTGATTGTTCACAGGAGGCAGTTATTTTGAATATTTAAAGTGACCGAGGGTGCAGTCATTTTGAACCTTTACAAGTGGCAACCATTTGGGATTTTAAAGTGATAGCATTCTCATTCGGATTCCAGGGACCTAAGAATAAGTTCTGTTTGCCAAGGTCAGCAGTGACATATGAGAGGCTGACAACAGCAAAAGAGACAGGTGGTGAGTGTATAAGGGCTGTCAGCTAGTGAACAGAGGAGCACAGTACCCTGCTTGTGTAGATAATATACAAAGAAAACAAAAATCGTGGGCAAGTCACTCAAACATACACTCACCAATTAAATATAAACAACAACAAAAAAGAATGTCATAATGCCTCAGAGAAAACAGAGCATCACAGTCCACACAAAGAAGCAAGATAAAGCAGGAGAAACAAGGGACCACGATATAGACTCAAAACACATCCCTGAGGAAGACACAGCATTAGAACTCCCTGATAAAGAATTCTAAAGAATTTTATTTAGGTATCTTCAATGAATTAAGAGACAGATCAAGGAAAACACAGAGAAAACCCTAGAACAATTTCAAAAGACAATACAAGAACAAAATGACAAAATACATGAAAAATTAGAAATGATACAAAATCTACACACAGAAATCCAGAAGATTAATACTAAATTTTCAGACATAGATAAGACATTGAATGGGCAAAGGAGCAGAATTGAATCAATGGAAGACAGAATTAGGGAGATTGAAGGTAAATACCTGAATACTTCTTTGGAAAGGGATAAATCAGAAAAAAGATCAAAACAACTGAAGAAAGCCTAAGGTTCATGTGGGATACCATCAAAAGGAATAACCTACATGTAATCAGAATTCCAGAACAGGAGGAGACAAATAAAACCACAGAGAAAATTGTTGAAGATTTGTTGGAAGAGAATTTTCCTGGTGCGACGAAAGATGCGAATATATCCATTCAGGAAGTCCAACAAACCCCAAACAGAATAGACCCCAAAAGAAAATCCCCAAGACATATCATCATCAAACTCACCCAAACCAAAGACAAAGAAAGAATCATGAGAGCAAGAATCATGGGAAAAACGAAAAGTTACCTACAAGGGGCAACCAATAAGACTAAGCTCGGATTTCTCAACAGAAACCATGCAGGCGAGAAGACAACGGGATGGCATATATAAAACCCTGAAAGAGAAAAATCTCCAACCAAGAATTAGGTACCCAGCAAAACTGCCCCTCAAATATGACGGTGAAATTAGGACATTTCCAGATAAGCAGAAATTAAGGGAACTTGTTAAAACCAGACCAACCTTATCGGAGATGCGAAAAGGAGCCTTTTGGACAGAGAAACAATAATCGCAAACAATAACTGACAATTAACACACATGATGATATAACCCAGAAACCAAACCAGCTATGGAAGTATCCAAAGTAAATAAGCCTACAAGATTGTAAACAGGGAACCAGAGACATCAATTGACTAATGAGGACAACTACAAACCAAAAAGAGGGAAAAAACTGTGTTGTTACAGAATTTCTAGATGGTAGGAAAGTTAAGACAACTACAAAATAGAACGGACTGTTCTAAACTTGGAAAGAAAACTACAAATCATAGGGTAACCTCAAAGAAAAATGATAAACCTTCACATCAAAAAAAGAGGACCAACATAAATATTCAGCAAATACTAAAACAATAGCAATGAAGGAAATTATAACATGATTCATAAACAAAACGAGCTCAGCATAGAAAATTATATGGAACAAAGAAATTGACACCACAAAATGAAAATGACAGCAACAAATTCATATTTGCCAATAATTACATATCTGGCAAGGGGCTTATCTCTAAGATTTACAGCAGAAGAATGGATGACCAAACTATGGTACATACACATAACGGAATGCTATGCAGCACTAAAGAATAATGTAGAGTCTGCAAAACACTGCATAATATGGATGAACTTAGAGGACATTTTGCTGAAATAAGTCAATCACAGAAGGACAGATACAGTATTAGTTCGTTGCTGTGGAGGGTCAAGGAAAGGTTTATATACAGAGGGAAACTTTGTTGACTGCCAGGGGTGGGAGGGGAAGGAAGGGGAGGAAACACTGCAAAAAAAAAAAAAAAAAGCATTGATCCATGCCAATTTAGTTTTGTGCATTTCACTGTACATAAATTTTATTCCAATTAAATGCATTAAAAACAAAAAGAAATATGTTCTATTTGTAAAATCAGGAAAGGTGTACATCAGAGTTGTCCCCTTTCACAATATGTATTCAATCTGTGTGCTGAAAAAATAATCCAAGAAGGTGACTGTATGCAAAATGCAGCATCAGGACTAGAGGGAGACTCATTTATGATATGCAGATGACAAAATCTTGCTTGCTGAAAGTGGAGAAGAGATGAAGCACTTACTGATGAAAATCAAAGACTACAGTCTGCAGCATGGATTATGCTGCAACATAAAAAAAACAAAAATCCTCATAATTGGATCAATAAGCAACATCACAATAAATGGAGAAACGACTGAATTTGTCAAGGATTTCATTTTACTTGGATCCACAATCAATGCCCATGGGAACGGCAGCCACGAGACCAAAAGATACATTGCACTGGGCAAATCTGCTGTAACAGACCTCTTTAAAGTGTTAAAGAGCAAAGATGGCACTTTGAGGACTAAGGTGTGCCTGACCCAAGCCATTAATATTTTCAATTGCTTCATATGCATGTGAAAGCTGGACAATGAATAAGGAAGACTGAAGAAGAACTGATGCATTGAATTGTGGTGTTGGTGAAGAATATTGAAAATACTATGGACTGCCAGAAGACTGAACAAATCTCTCTTGGGAGAAGTAAAGGTGGAATGTTCCTTACAGGTGAGAACAGCTAGACTGCACCTCATCTACTTTGGTCATGCTGTCAGAAGGGATCAGTCCTTGTAGAAAGAGATCATGCTTGGTAAAGTAGAGGATCAGTGAAAAAGGGTAAGACCCTAAATGACATTGACAAAGTGGCTGCAATGATGGGCTCGAGCAATGATTGTGAGGAGGGCACAGGCCTGAGTAGTGTTTCGTTCCATGGTACACAGGGTCTCTATCACTAGATGGCACCTAACAACAACAACAAATGACAGGATCTCATTTCCTTTTAGATAAATCACCAACTTATGTCAAAACCAGCCCACATGGCCTTGAAACTAGAAATTCAAGCTAGGGTAACTTGAGGTTGGAAAGGACTCTGATGATATGTATGTCATCATTTCCTCCATCAAAGTCATTAATCTCCTCATCTTTGGATGTCATAGGTTTTTTGTTTTGTTTTGTTTTTTCCTTCCTCTGGAATGCCACCTAAGCCAAGGTATTGCCAAGGGCAAATTCTTTTAACAGAAGATGACCTGAAAAAGACAGCAATTAACTTACCCCTCTTTTTCCACTTTCCTGGCCCTCTCTGCCACACTGCAGATTCAAATGTTACAAAGCAAAGTCATTATGCTAGTTGAACTGAAACACAGCCCCCAAGTAGAAGGCTGGTACTATATAATAGAAATTTTTAAAGGTCAGTGCAGCAGTGTTTAGCTAGCATGAGGAATATCAATCGATCTTTTTCTGGACTGATAAAAAGATAACCAGTAAAGCATACTGTGCTCAAGGCATTTTCTATCAGAAATCAAGCATGTGTGTTCCCATCTTGTGTATCCATCAAGTACATATCACACATCAAACTGCAAAGGGCAGCACCCAGTGCCCTGCATCCACACACATACACATATTCCCTCTGGTGAAATATACGATTAAGCAGGAAACCCCACCATGGAAGCAGGCCATACAAACTTAAGCTGATATTGCAATTGAATGGCCCAAAATATACATTTCCATAGAATGCAATAGGACTTTGGAAAATGCAGTCTGATAACTAACAACAGAGTCTGTGGTGAGCTCACAAACTTACCACCCAACCTACCATGAAGTATGAAGCCTTCTGCTGCATGCCCTTACAGCCCCAGACTGTTTGCAAAAGACAGGAATGAAATATTCCATATGTTTTCTTTGTCAGTGACATGGCTATTGAAAGCAAGGCCACGGTAGTCTCCCTGCTGAGGGACTGGGTCAAGCTATTCATGTGTAACCAGGCAGATGTCAGAATAGTAATGGGAAAAAAATTTCAAACTTTTTTTTTAAGAAAGAAACCCAGTGTGGAAAATGCATAAGTGTATTAGAAATATTCAGTCAACCTAAGCTGTAAGTATTGCTGCATACATTATTAACCTGCGGTTCTGGTTTTATGATTCATTTTCAAATCAGATTGGAGTGAAAACCCAGAAAAATTTTTTCAAGTTTCAACTGTGCTTAATAAGAATGCCAGTTAATTTATTAGAAATATACAATATTTTAAAGACAGTATTTAAATGCCATATTTTAAGATAATAACCTTTTCTTTATCCACAAAACACAAGCATTAGTACCAACTATGAAAGACCATATTAAAAAAAAAAATCTCACTGCTGTCTAAGTTGGGTCTGACTCATAGCAACCCATTCTTGGGTTTATGAAGCAGTACCTCTACAGAGGTATACTGCCCAATCTTCCTTCCGAGGAGTGGCTGGTAGGGTTGAACCGCCAGCCTTCTGGTTAGCAGTCAAATGCCTTAGGCACTATGCCACCAGAGCTCTCAAAAGGCCGTTATGTTGTTGTTGTTGTGTGCTGTCGAGTCGGACCCGACTCATAGCAACCCCTCCTTGGGTTTCCGAGGCAGTATCACTATGGAAGCAGACTGCCCAACGTTCCTTCCAAGGAGGGACTGGTGGGTTTGAACAACCAGCCTTCTGGTTAGCAGTCAAGTGCCTTAGGCACCATGCTACCAGACCAGATAGGTATCAAATAAATAGTAAATACAAATATCAAGTAAATAGTAAAATACATATTCAAAGTACTTGAAAGAAAAAGATGCCTCATTAGCTGAATATTTCTAGAAACAAAGTGAGGTGAAGAAGTAAGAACACAGCTATGCTGTCAATTCTGAGTAAATCTTATCCAAACTCAACTCTGAAAGTGATCTAAGAAATGACAGTGGCCACTTGTTGGAATGAGGGCTCCCAAAGAGTTAACACTGTTTAAATGAAAATCCTTGGTATTTTGAGGTCTGGGAGTAGAACATTAGTAGCTAAAGATAACACTGCCTTAGTCTTTACACTTTGGGACTTTAAAGAACAAGGTCATGCCTGCTTGCTCTGAGGAGAAAAACTGTATTCCCCCATTAGGACTGCAGCTTTTTACTTGACCAGCCATCTCAGGAAAGCAAGGTCAAGTTACAAAGACCAAAGCAAGATGATCCAACTTTCCCATGAGCAGTGTATTCCAAAGAAACTCTACCCACCACCAGGCTTTCTTGCTAGAAGACAAATGGTGGTGGTGGTGGTGGTGTGTGCCATGGAGTCACTTCCAATTCATAGTGACCATTCCTTACAGGACAGAGTAGAACTGCCCCCATTGGATTTCCAAGGCTGAAATCTTTAGGAAGGAAACCGCCGTATCTTTCTCCTATAGAGCTGCTGGTGGGTTCCAACAGCTAACCTTTTGGTTAGCAGCCAAGTACTTTAACCGGTGCACCACCAGGGCTACTCTCATAAAGATTATAACCTAGGAAATGCTATACTCTGTCCTACAAGGTCACTATGATCCAGAATCAAATTGACGGGTTTGTTTATTTTCCTGCAGAGTGGCTGGTGAGTTCGAACCACCAACCTTCTGGTTAGCAGGTGAGCATTTAACCATTGTACCATCAGGGTTCCTAGAAGGCAAGTAGTACCACCTGTACCAAAAAACCTAGAACTAGTAGCTGGCAAGATGATTCCAACTCAAGGCAACCCCATGGAGTCACACTAAAATTGTACTCCATAGGGTTTTCAAGGCAGTGGCCTTTTGGAAGCAGAATGTCAGGTACTTCTTGTGAGGCACTTCTAGACGGGTTTAAACCTTCAACCCTTCAGTTAGTAGACAAAGACTTAACCATTTGCTCCAGCCAAGGACTCCTGTAACATCTGTAAGGTATTTTTATAAAAACGTAAGTAATTGTCTCTGTCTCCACCAAGATTTTTATGGTTTCCTGACTCTAAAAAATCTGTCAGATGAGTAGACTTTTTCCATTAGCCCAGTGGCTCAGGCTCACCTATGACATCTATGATAGGTTTAGACCTTGATATACAAAGAACTAGAGAAAGAGGGTTCAGGATTTTAAATCGCAGAGATAACAGACGTGGGCAACCTCAGTCACCCCTCAGCGCAATGGCAACAAATTGGACCCTCACTATCAGCAGAGTGGTCATGCTAGAGAGACTCTCGGGAGCCGAGTCTGTTTCACAGCTGTGGCCCTTGAAGCTAAGTCAAGCTACCTCTTTTCGCAGATGGGAAAACTAATGTCCAAAGGGGTCAATTAAGTAACTTGCCCAAGTTAGGAACACCCTCCTGAGCTCAGGGATCTTGATTCCCTGGGTCATACTCTCAAAAACAAAACCATAGTTGAAAGTTTGTTCATGAAATTAGGCCTATAAAAGAAGCCTGGATAGTCAACAGTGATGTAAAAGGCTGGATTATATCACCAGACTCAAAATGACCTTGAGAGGAACAGAAGGCCAACGAGAAAATTTTTCTTGGTGGCTTAGTGCCTAAGGCATTTGACTGCTAACCAGAAGACTGGTGGTTCAACCCCACCAGCCACTCCTTGGAAAGAAGGTTGGGCAATCTACTCCCATAGTGATACTGCCTTGGAAACCCAAGGAGGTCACTATGAGTTGGATCCGACGACAGTGAGTTTTTTTGTTGGGTTTTTTTTTTTTTTTGAGATAGTCAAAGACGGGAAAATATTTTTAAGGGAAAAAACAGGTACTAATCAAAGAGAAGAAATGAAGGTAGCTAGAAAGGATGAAAACTGAAATTATGATAAATTACAAAACACTGTAGTAAACTCACAATGTTTTTTCTTTTTTTAATATAAAAAAACATTATACTAAAATAGTTGTCATTGTTGTATGCCATCGAGTTGGACCTAACTCATAGTGACCCCTCCTTGGGTTTCCGAGGCAGTATCACTACAGAAGTAGATTGTCTAACCTTCCTTCCGAGGAGTGGCTGGTGGGTTCGAGCCACAAGCTTTCTGCTTAGCAGTCAAGTGCCTTAGGCACTAAGCTAACCAGAACTCCTTAAAATATTTGAGATGTAGTAAAGTCACTTACTATTTTCTTCTTAAAACTCAGATCAAATTATATGAGAATTCTGTATATACTTCAAATTCGGTGAGAAACAGATTCATTAAAGAGGACCCCAAAGGCAATTATCAAATTTGAAAATGCAGAGACTGCGTTAATTTAGCCCATAAGACAAGAGACGGAAGAGCATATAAACTATCTTCAAGCACGTTAAGAAACTTGAAGGTCCATGGTCGACATTGTTTGTTTTCTCTCCCCCACCACAAGAAAGAGTTGACATTTAGATTAGAGCTCCTAAAATGTAAGTTGGGAGCTCTGGTAGCATAGTGGCTAAAGCACTTGACTGCTAACCAGAAGGCTGGCGGTTCAAACCCACCAGCCACTCCTCGGAAGGAAGGTTGGGCAATCCTACTTCCGTAGTGATACTGCCTCGGAAACCCAAGGAGGGGTCGCTATGAGTCGGGGCCGACTCGACGGCACATAACAACAACAACAACAAAATGTAAGTTATTTAAGAGACAGTGTTTTCTCATTCTCTAGTGAGTTCTCCCACAAGAACACAGCCTTCTGAGATGGTTTGCACACACAGCAAGGGCAATCTAGAACGGAGTGACAAGCTTGGGTCTCCTCTCTCCTGAAAAAAATCTGGTCTGTCAAGCCCTTCAGAAAGGCACTCCTTGTTATTCATATAGTTTCTTCAAGGGCCTGCCTCCAAGCATGAAGTTGTCCCCTAGGCAAAGGGAAAAATCCAGAAGTTAATCAACATCATAGGCCAGTCCCCAGTGTTTCAAAGAAAAGACTGCCAACTTCGAAGCACACCTTCAGTCCTGCATGCACGTTCAAAACAAGAAATGTGAAGAGAGTGAGAATTATAAAATCTACCTCCCTTCATATGAAAGCAGCTCTAATCAAGCTCTTTGGGTGAGTTTCGATACTGCCACTTGTACTGAACTACCCTGTGGTTTACACACATGGGAACCTCAAAGCCTGAGGGGAGGAGAGGGGAAGTGAGACCTAAAGTAATCCTGGGTACGTTCCTTAGCTATGCCTACCACTGCTCCAAGGTAAAGAAGCTGTCTTCCTGCCAAATTTATGTCACTCTTCTTAGGAACAAAAATTTTCCCAAATAGAACTTAAACAATTCAAGGGAATAGGGAGAATATAACCAGCGTTGTTTCTGGACACTGGGTTCTAAAATCTGATTTAAATATCCTAAATATTTTTTGGTCAGGATGCATTAAGATTTTTCTTTCAATGGTCAACTTTATTTTTAAAATTATATATTTTGAAAAATACTTACATTCTTAGTATAAAAACAGAGAAGCAAAAGCTAAAGCAGCTTATATATCCTTTTACTTATCTTCATTCAGAATACTTAAATATGAAGGACACAAGGTCACTAGATCTCTTATATTAAATATCCATCCTCCACACACGTATTCTCACTAACACAGATAACAGACCAGTCTGGGACCTAAGAGTATACCCAGTCTTGGCCTAGCTACTTCCCAAAATATCTATGCTTTACATACGCTTACAGGGATATTCTTATGGTCCAACATGTTGCCACATGAGAGTGGTGTGATGTTTTACCCATAAGACCTTCCAGTACAGAAAGCTAAGAAAACTACAAAAATGCATTTTTTAAAAATGTTCATTTCTTGGATCCTACAAGGGCAGTCCTGAACCTCAATCACTTGCATCTAAAATAAGAAATGCATAATGCCAAATCTGGCTTTAGATGTACCATGATGAGGACCAGCTAGCATGCTTTTCTAGCAATTAAAAAGATGTAATGTTATGGGAATACGTTTTAGAGCAAAAAAACAACCAACTCAAACATTCAGTTTTAATTGCTCATACGCGGCACAGCATACTTCACTATACTTTATGAACCTCGCTAAAAACCAGTCCCAGAGTTTAATAATAAATACTTGTCTATGTGTGGCTGAATCCAGAGTATATTACTATATAATTACATCTTGCTATTTAAAAGGGGTATTTGAGGGCAACTTGCTAAAGTCTTTAAAAGTGGAGAAGTTATTAAACTTACACGAACTATAAAATCAGGCTCTGTCTCACGCTAAGCCCGATTTCTAAACTCAATTTTGAACTCACCCAATTTCAGACAATAGAGCTAACACCTGGCATACTATTATAGCCATCAGGTGTTTAAAGACACAAAAGAAATGTCAAGAAAGGGCAGACAAATTAGTCATTGTGTAAGAATACTGATTTACTAAATACCCCAGTTTTGTTTTGTTTTATTTTGTTTCCTCTCCACTGACAGGATTTAAAATTAAAGCATTCCATCATTTTCAATCAAGGTTTTTAAGAGTTACATTTCACTGAACAAAGGTAGAAGGAAAAAAAAAGGACAAAGTTATCCATGTTCTTTTACATATAAAAAAACATGTTCTAGCATTGGAAATAACTTGAAGGTCTCAAAGACAAAGAGCAAGCTGGATGACATTTCTAAACTCAAAACCTTGGATCTAGTTAAAAAATTAAAAAAGCAAAGCTGTGTTGTCAAGAATACTCTAAGTTACACTGGTTAAATTTTTCAGTTAAAGGTACACTTGGCAAGGTTTAACTTTTTATAGCCCATGTATACCAACAAAAAGGAGCCCGTGTGACATAGTGGTTAAACTCTGTTGCTAATCTGAGCCACTCCAGCTAACCAGCCACTCCATGGGAGAAAGATTATAGCCTTGGAAACCCTATGGGGCAAGTTCTACTCTGTTCTATAGGGTCACTGAGTCAGAACTGACCTTACTGCAACAGGTTTGTTTTTTGGTTTTATGGCAACAAATATTGTGCTTTTATGGATGTTTATAATTTTCTGGAAGAAAACATCAAAGTAGGAGCCAGTCTTAGATTTCAGAGAATCACTGAAAGGATTCTACAACTTCATTTGCTTAATATTCGACACAGATTCATAGAAATTCAAAGCAGAAACATTAGCCATCAGCTAGTCCCAAAACCATTATTTGCAGATAAGAAAAATGGGATAGAATAAAAGGATAGGTAGAACGAAAAAGTTCAGAAACCAAACCCAAAATACTGAGGTATCAGTGCTTTCCACTATTATAGTTGACTAAAGTAAGAATCAGAGAGAGACAGATTGACAGAAACAGAGGCCAAGAAAATGCCTAAACTTGCCTGGATCTACGTACCAACAAAGAACTTTCCTATGAGATTAAGTTTTCAAATATTACCTTACAATTCTAATGTTAACAGCCAAGTGCTTGGACATAAAATCTTTATGATACCACACCTGGCATAAACACTTATTTTGACTGGAAATCATTAAATATTAGTGGTTAATGCAAGCATTCTGTTATACATAGGGTTGCTATGAGACTTGATACCAGCTAACAAATAAGGAGCCTAGAATGAGAGCAGCACTGGTTCAAGTACAGCTCAGACTGTATCCAGTGCACTATAGCCTTATGAAGCAGTGAGCTTCCCATTCAACAGAAATCCTCCAGAAAAGCTAGACAACTGCTAAGTGTTCCATGATTTAGATACTATACTTCACTTAAAAAGAACCCCAAAAAAATCCACTGCCATCGAGTCAGATCCGACTCACAGCAACCCCTCCTAGGGCTTCCAAGGTGGTATCACTACAGAAGTAGATTGCCCAATCTTTCTTCCAAGGAGTGGCTGGTGGAGAAACCAAAAGGAAAAAAAAAAAAAAAAAACCACCAAACCCACTGGCATCGAGTCCATTCCGACTCACAGCAACCCCCACTGGTTTTCCGAGATGGTAAATCTTAACAGAAGTAGATTGCCCAGTCTTGCTTCTGCAGAGTGGCTGGTGGGTTTGAACGACCAACTTTCTGGTTAGCACTCAGATGCCTTAGGCACTGTGCTACCAGAGCATATAAAAATCAAAAGTCACATTTAAAAAAAAAAAAAAAAGAGAGAGAGAGAGAAAATCCTTGGCAATAAGAGTTGCTGACTTCTTTGTCAGAAGAGGACACTAATGTACATGACCCACTCAAGGCTGCTCTTGTGACTTATCAACAGATCTGGAACATATTCCCAGCACAATGATGTATTTAAAGGGAACCTAGCAGTTTGTAAAATAAAGGATCTACACTTCAGGATTTCAAAATATTGTCCTTATTTAGAATAAAGTTCACTTGTATATAATACACAAATGCATCTTTAGAAAGACCCATTATACAAACTAGGATAACACTGAAATTTACAGGTAATAATTAAGAAACGAGATATCAAAACTTAGACTATCGATAAACATACAAAAATTTAGTCACTTATTAATGACCTGCTAGGGAATACAGTCATTATCAGGAAATATAAGAAAATATTTTCAAATGACACTATCAAAAGAAGAAAGTTGTTGGATGGAGAGAAAAACCACACCTTAGGGAAGACTCTGAGATGATCCCAAAAAGAGAAGAAAAAGCAACAGGTTCTTAAACACTTCAAAAGCCCCACCAGTATCCATCAATCCTATATAAAAAGCTCAATAACCTGCTCATGTACAGGACACTCAGGCCATGAAGGTTTGAGAGATTATGACTAATTATATGGAACTGAGGATACTGAGTAACTAACTCTTTGTACAGTATCCAAATTACTAAAACAGAGTGATTTTATTTTCCAAGTGCTAAACCATATCCACAGGAAACAAGAAAGGTTATTCTACCCCAGCAAAGTGCCTAAACTCGTCATGCATTCTACAAGTCTCCATGGCAAATTCCCTAACACACACTTCTACATACAAAGAACTCCTCCAAGTGAGCAGTAATGAACACACTGGTGCCACTTCAACTAGACAGATATTCTGCTGTTCCTGGAATCTTTTTGTAAGAGAATTCATCACATTACTGTCACCTTGCCATCCTAAAACTGTAAAATCATAACATTATACAAGCAGCCTTAGAAATAATCTAGTAAATCCAATTGCTTCATTTTTCAGATGAGGAAACTGTCAACCAAAAAAGTGTAATGACTTGCCTGAGGTCAGACAATTATTCAGTACTGTGGTAAGGACTAAGATGACCAACCCACCATTATCTTCCTAAAGCCTCAGAAACAGCCTTTATAATCTTAAACTATGCACTAGATATCATCGATGATAGTGAAAATTTGTGCTCTGGGTCACAGTTCTCAAAAGTGTAACAGTAACAAAAACCCTCCCAGCCACCACTGTAATTTCATCTCTTTTTCTCCCAATCAAGAAAAAAGGTATGTAGATGAGGACGAGTGACCTTACTCTAAGGCAACCTTAATACAGGAGTCATTTTGAATCCTTTTGAAAAAGTAAACTTCAGTATTTTAATATTAGTCAGTAACTTTACTTCCTTTAACACACTTCAGGGTAAATTGTGACAAGGCAGTGCACTGTGACACAAGATTGACAACTGCTATTCTAAAACACAGGCAGTCCCCAGGTTAGGAATGTTCCACTTAGGACAACTCGTACTTGCCTTTAATGTTATGTGCATTTATTTGTCCTTGTTTTGAATCAAATGAACCAACCCCTACCCGCAACAAAGTCTTCATCACAATCACCTTCACTTGCTGCACATGCAGCTTTAAAGGCATTCAAAAGACTTCAAGCTTTTTTTGTTGTTGATTTTGCACTAAACGTTAAATAAGGACTGTATGCACCTGTTCTGACCTACCTACAAATTTGACTTAAAGACACACTTAGGTATGGATCTCACTCATAATCTGAGGACTGTCCATAGAAATAATCACTACAGGTGCAGCAAACAGTGTGAAAACAAGAATACCGTAAACAATACTGAGGATTATCTCTGCCTCTAGCCCCAGCCTCTGATGAGGCAGCTTTCAGCAGGAAATCAACACCATCAGACTGAACAAGTTTAAACGAGCCTAAAGGAGAAGCAAATATCCTCTCTCTGGGGCCTTCTCAAATCACTGGATAAAAGGCTAAATGCTGAGCACGCTGAGCTTAACAATCCTATATGGGAATCTCATGTCTGAACTCCAAACCCCAATGCTGTCCCTTGACGTCTTTACTTCCCGCTCCAATATCTTTAAGCACTCTTTATATATCAGGCTCTGTGGACTCAAAGTAAGTAAAATGACATCTCTACTCCCTAACCATCAGCAAGTCTCAGGGTCTCCAAAGTGTGATGCATCCACCTAGGGTTCACTTATAAAACCAGACAGATATATATATATATATATACACACAAACACATATACACACACATACACTTATGTAATTTTTTATGTATTAACAAATCGGCTTTGGTGCCCATGCTCAAAGAAATGAACGTACAGGAATAGGTGAACATGAGTTTGGGGACCATGGATCTTGTCCTTAGGTGAGTAACTGTGGCTCACTGAAGTTAGCGGGAAGGGGGCGGATGAGAAAGAGCCTCCAAGTGACTCTAAGAGGACCTGTTAAATTCCACTAAAGTGTGTGGACTCGCAGCACCTGCCCCTCTCACGTGCCTTTTGAGAATCACTGGACTAGTTGGTTTCGTCATGCATAAAACATAAATATTTTGTTGTTGTTGGGTGCCACTGAGTCAGTTCCAACTCACAGGGACCTCATGCGCTGCAGAATGGAACACTGTCCAGTCCTGCGCCACCCTCACAACCACTGCTATGATTGAGCCCATCTCCTTGCGGCCACTACATCAGTCCACCTTGTTAAGGGTCTTCCATTATTTGCTGACCCACAACTTTACCAAGCATGATATCCTTCTCCAGGGACTGGTCTCTTCTGATAACATGACCACATCTGGCCATTCTTGCTTCTAAGGAATAATGCGGCTATATTTCTTCTAGGACTGAAAAAGAGGATTTCAAGGGCAGTATATTTTTGTTACCTTTCTTTTGTCTTGGAAATGCAAATATACTGTCCTTGGAATCTCCTATAAATAGGATGTCCATATAAATTGTAGTCCAAACTGGAATACTTTTGGGGGTGAGATGTGGCATTAGCAGGATATATGGCCAATCCACCGACAGGCCACTCGACAACACCTCACAACCACCACCATCCCTACAGGCCATATATCTAGAAAGCATGACATGGTTACTCACCACTGCAGCTCAGAAAATGCTGTGATGATGCTGGGTCAGGCAATCTAATCTGGACTGGTGCCAATTATTGTCTGTTTCTCAAGCCATGAACAATAACTTTCTAAGGCACAAACTTGAGGACTGAGCATTTCACTGCCTTTGGTGAGCCCTAAGGGAAGATGCCTGAAGCTCTAAAGACAGGAGCATGTTCTCATGAAAACGTGGTAGGGTACTAACACACCACCATAAAATGTCCTTTTTCCTTACAGGGCAAGTCTACTCATTAACAGTCAAGGAATCTGCTAAACAAAGAACTTTAAAACTGATCAAAATAATTAAATCATACTTTTCAACTCTAGATACTTGAAAGAGGCTCAGAATAAAGGTATCCCTCTCTTTCTGCACGAATTCCTTAAACGTTTCTAGAGGACTTGGGGGAAACTAGCCCCACCTCCTTTATTCAGGGCATCCTCTCCTCACTTCACTCCCACTCAAACTTTCCCACTTAAAGTACCTTTGTGGGAAAACTTCTCTACGTGGCAAAAGTGAGCTTGTTGGGTAAGAGTTAAAGTTACCATACTGAAGGAAACAAACTTCAAACAGAAACCAACACCTGAGACATCTGAAAAACAAGAGGGGTGGGGAACTGGAGGCTGAAGAATGAAGTTCCAGGGCAACAGGCGTCACTAAAAGTCCATCTGCAGAGGGTAAGCAGAACACCTCACCACCAACAACCTGGAAACACAGCAGTGTTCTGGCCTGCATAAAAGATTTCATCACAGAGTTTTGGAAACTCTCTAAGAGATCTCTTTCAGTAGCTTTAAGGTAAAAGGAAATTCCCTTTAACCAAGGGCCTCTTGGAATCCCTTCCTCCCTCAAACAGTTCTTTCACTGCTCTTGATTTAATCACCCAACAGGCGACACAACATAACATGGACGAACAAGGGCACACACCCTGCACTCGATTACCCGAGTCTTTCTCTACTGGTGGCATTTGCCAACACCTATTTGAGATTCTTTTTCTTTTCTGAAAGAAAGGTCTCCAATCCTCGGGGTCCCTGTTTGAGGGAGATTCTTGTAAGTCAGGGCCATCTGAGAGTTTCTCCCGACCCCAGGCAGCTCAAACGAAAACTTGTGCTGGTTAAGGTGCAGCAGAGAGCTGCTGCCTACCTCGCGGGTTAAACTGAGCATACGCTTTGGAACTTTGTTTGTCTTCCAACATCCTTTACCTCGGGTTAGCAGTCCTTCTTTAAAAGGTCTTGTTGGGTAAGAAAAGTATTTTCACCATAAGAAACCTGCACTTTCCCCTTCTTCTCCCATGTTTCCGTCAGCCTCCTAAGCGTGCTCCAGAACCCCGGGCGTTTGTGGGGGAGTCCACAGTGGAACTGGGCCGAGGTGCCAGTTCGCGCTACCTGGACCGAGCCAAGTTATAAGGAGGGTCGCCCTGACTAGGGTACAGGTGTTTCCTCTCCCCACGTGCTGGAACGCAGGAGGCTCCAGGTGCTTCCCCAAGGAACGTGCCTCTGTCTGCAGGCTCAGGCCAAATCCTCCGCGCCCTCACCCCCGCCAGTCGCGAAGCTCTTGCCAGCTGAGCTGAGGCCCGCGTGAGAAGGGAAGGTCGCGTGAAAAAGCTGCCAGGGCCAAGCGTTTACGAATTCCTCTCTCCTCCTGGGTTGGCCTAAATACACTTAAGGGGGCGGGGTGGTGCTGGTATTGAATGCGTCCGAAAAGTCGGGTAAAAGAAGCTACTAGCGGCTCGGACCCGGCCTGGCAAAATTTGGAAAGTCTGCAACACGACCAGGCTGGGGCACAGCAACCCCTCGACACACACACAGGTGACCAGTGCCCCCCCGTGGGACACTGACCACTGGCTCCGCCCACGCGGCGCCCCCTGCCCCTCCCCCCGCACCCCCGCCACCCCCACTTACAGAGCTTGGGTGAAGGCACTGAGCCCCTCCGGCACGCCCGTCAGCCCCTTCCCGGAGCAGTCCACCCGACGGTCACCGTCGCAGATGCAAGGCGCAGTGCAGAGAGGCGGCGCCGCGCCGCTGGGCCCGGCCGAGCCGCGCAGCCCCAGGGCGAGGAAGCAGAGCAGCCCCAGAGGGCCCGGCATTGCGGCGCCCCCCCCCCGCGCCGGCCTCCCCCCGCCGCGGCGCTCGCTCCGCGTGCCTCCTCCGCCCTCGGACGCCCCCCGCTGCCCCGGGCCGCCGGTTTGCGGGCTGGGGCCGGGGCTCTACTCCCTCGGCGCTCCGCTGGGGCTTGGCCCCTTTAACAGTCCGCGGCGGCAGCAGCGCGGGGACACAGCGCTCCGTAGTTTCGCCGTTGCCGCTGCCCCATGGAAGCGCAGAGGCAACCCCGCTCCTCCGGCGGCTCAAGCCAGCCGGCTCGGCCAGGCGCAGCCGCGCCGGCCGCGTTCTGCCATCGTACCCTCCTCCCTGTCTTCGGCCTCGGGCCGCAGCCGCTTTTCAAGGTTGCCGAGCGCAGCTTTCAGCCATGCCGGCCCCTAGCTCCAGCCCCCGCCCGGCTCTCGCACAAACACCCAGGCTCTTGCTCGCTCTCCGCGCCGCCGCTCAAGCTCTTCCCGTCCTTTTCCCTTCTAGGGTTGCACGCTCGGGTTCCCAAGCCCCGGGCCACTGGGCTATGCAAATCGTTTAGGTACATGCAAAACTAACACTTCTCCCCGAGCGCCATTGGCTCGGGGAGGTCTTGAGCTCATTACTATGCATAGAGGGAGGCCGCCATTGGCCGAGAGTAGGACCAGAGGGGCGTGTTTCTCGGGCGTGAGTGACAAGGTGCTGGTGGTGGTGGTGGTGGTGGTGGTGGTGGTGGTGATTTAAGGCAAAATCCCTGACTTGGCTGGATTTGTGTGGCAGGTTGTGGATTGAAGGTGGAAAGATTGGAAGACAAGGAGTCTGTTTTTTGGTTTTGTGCTTTTTTTCCCTCCTCCACGCATCGATTTTTTTTTCCTCTGCAGAAATCGGATCTCCTAAATTGGATGACCTGAAAAGTGTAACTTGCCTCCACCATTCAGTTAAGTTTCAAATGACTCTCCACTGTTCCAAAGGGCAAGGACGTTGGGAGCTGTGGGAACGGAAAAAAGATTTTGGAGAGAAGAGGAAAAGTTTCCCTTCATCTGGTTAGTATTTGGGTTTCAGCTGTACCAGAAATTGAAACAAAGAACCTCCCTTCAGCCTCTCACTTCACCTGGAATCTTTATACCCATCTTGACCTGCATTTAGCGTTAGCAGTGAACCATCAACGATGCAGAGAGAGTTGGTGAAATTTGACTGCTTCCTTTCACACACTTTAAAATTCTGAAATACAGGGATGTTGTAAGAATCAAATGAGGTGATATTGCTGAACACTGGACAATTTCTGTAGACACAAAGCGTTTTGAATGCTAAGTGACTATGGCTGAGAAACCAGGACCAATTTTGGTGTTAGGTAATTACTTACCAGAAGTGCCTCCTTTTCTGGACTTTGAGTCCCTATGGCCTGATAGGGCTTGCAGAATCTTATCTGTTCCAAATACCGCTTCATGGGCACCTCCTTTACCTCCCTTCCCCTATGACTTTGGGTTGTTTTACTCTATATTGGATAATTTTAAAGGCAGGAAGAGTTAAAAATGTCACTGTCATATAAAATTGACGAGTTAGCTCTTATAAATTGAAATGGAAACAAGTTGGTGCAGCCTTAGAAGTTTACAATGAAAAAAATCATCATTTTTGTATTCAGGAGTTTATCTTAAAACTAATAGAGATTGGGCACATAAGTAACATACAGTCAATCTACATGCTAACTAGTTGTCATCTTGCAGATTCCTATTCATCGGGACACTATGTGCTTCCGAGCTGAACTGCCCTCTACAGGGCTGTGACTTTTTGGAAGCAAATCACCATTCCTTTCTTCTGAGGTGTCTCTGAGTGGGTTTGAACTAGCAGCTTTTCAGTTAGTAGCCCAGTGCTTAACCACTGCCGCCACCCAGGGAATCTACATAGAGGCTCAAAAAACCTTCAAACTCACTTGTATGGAATTGATTCTGATTCATAGTGACCCTTGTTGGGTTTCCAGGGCTATAAATCTTCTTGGAAACAGACTGTCTCATCTTTCTTCCAAGGAGCAGCTAATGGGTTCAAATCAATGCCCTTTTGGTTAGCAACCTAACGCCTTAAGGACTACACAACCAGAGCTCCTTTACATGCTAACTCCTTTACATGCTAACTCCTTTACATGTACATGCTAACACAAAATGCAATGCACTGCCGTGGAGTCGGATCCAACTCATAGCAACCCCTCCTTGGGTTTCCAACGTGGTATCACTACAGAAGTAGATTGCCCAACCTTTCTTCCAAGGAGTGGCTGGTGGGTTTGAACCGCCAGCCTTCTGGTTATCAGTCAAATGCCTTAGGCACTATGCCACCAGAGCTCCCCTGTATACATGGTAGAGAGTCAATAAATACAGATATGACTTGATTTCAAGTTTTAGGAACAACATTTGCTCAAACTGTCAGGCTAGAAGAGAACTTAAAGAAAGATGGACAGCCCTCTGGCTTTACAGATATGGAATCTCAAGCTCTCAGATGCTGTGGTGATCATCACAGAACAATTCCTGGGCCCCTGGCTCCTTGTCTGCTCCTGGAGCCACCCCAAATTGGCTTTCATTGTCAAAATCATCTCTATTATGTTCTAGCAAATTTCATGAGTGAAATGAGAAAATTGTAAAGTTAATTTCTCAAATTGATTCCTTTAAGACCTCTCTTTTTTCACAACAGTAAAAGACAAAACTTATCTTGCTAAGATATGGCTTAGGGTTTCCAAGGCTCATAGAAGCAGAGTGCCACATCTTTCTCCCACAGAGTGGCTGATGGATTAGAACCATCAACCTTTCAGTTAGCAGCTGAGCTCTTAACCACTGTGTCATGAGGGCTCCTTAATATAGACTAAAGTGATTAATTTTATTTCTTCAACTCACTTTCTTTCTTTTAAAATAGTGGTCTTCACATGGTTGCAGGGGACATCAAGTTCAATTGGCATAGCACACTACACAAAAACATCCTACTTTGGCAAGTAGCAACTGGGATCTTAAAAGCTTGCAAGCAGCCACTAGGTGCAACAATAGGTCTCTCCTCATTCAGAGCAAAGAAGAATGAAGAAAAACAAAAATTAATGGAAACAATTAGTCCAAGGGATTGGTATACCATGCGATCCTCAGCCTATATGACTATGAGACTGAGATGGTGCCTGATGGTGCCTGGCTAACACGGTCAACCATTTGAAGGAGAATCTCTGTAGGAGATCCTGGAGAGAGTGGGAGAACAATGTGGAACAAAACTCAAAATCATTTAAAAAAAAAAAAAGAAAGAAAAGGACCAGGTTTGCTGGTCTGATAGAGCCTGGTGGAACCCCTGAGACTATGGCCCCTAGCTTTCCTTCAGGTCTGAGATTGAACCCACTCCTGTGGTCTCCAGCCAAACAAACGAAAGGCATATGAGCTGATCATTTGTGTTAGGTAGACACACTCCTTGGAGAGATCAACTGTGGGAGAGCAGGAGGGCTGTGTATGCACAAGGAGACGGCTTGGGGGGCAGGCGTGCATGGGAGGGAGGACACAGGGAAGAGGTGGCTATGGGGAAGAAGTGGGAGGAGAGCTGTTGCATCGTGGGAGATTGCAGTCAATGTCATTGTATGTGAACTGCTGTGTGGAAGATGAATTTGCTCTGTAAACTTTCACCCAAATTACAATAAAAATTAAAAGAAAAAGTAGTGGTCTTCAAACTTTAGTGGGTATAAGAATCACATGGGATACTTGATTAAAAATGCAGATTCCGGAAACCCATTGCCAAATATTTTGATGTAGAAGGCCTGGATGGGGCCCAGGAAACAGCTTTTTAATGAACCTCACACAAAAGTGATATAAGTGACCCTATGAACCACACTTGTTGTTTGTTGTTGTTATGTGCCATCAAGTTGGACCCAACTCACAGTGACCCCTCCTTGGGTTTCTGAGGCAGTATCACTATGAAAGTAGATTGCCCCATCTTCCTTCCAAGGACAGGCTGGTCGGTTTGAAATGCCAGCCATCTGGTTAGCAGTCAAGTGCCTTAGGCACTAAGCTACCAGAGCTCCTATGAACCACACTTAAAGAACTTTATTCTTTGCTTTCAAGGAATAAAATTTTATGGTGGGCAACTTAGATGACAGATTCTATAGTTCCAGTGTAGAATAAACTTCTATTATCTATCAGATGAAGGGGTGAGAAAGAAAGACTCGGATGAACAACTTGGTCAGGAAGACAAAGGATTAGGAACAAATAAGGGTAGAGAAGAAAAGAGGTTAAGATTTGTTAATGTTAGTATTTCTCATAGTTGCTTCATTATATGTGCTTTCTCGTTTGCATTAAAGATAAATTAGCCAATTAGTCTTCACTTCTTAGATAAGATGCCCCAAGAGAGCAAAACATTGCTAACTTGTAATGTACCCACCAGCCACTCCTTGGGAGGAAGATGGGGCAATCTACTTCCGTAGTGATGCTGCCTCAGAAACCCAAGGAGAGGTCGCTATGAGTTGGGTCCAACTCGACGGCATGTTACAACAACAACAACATCATAGATAACTAAGAAAAATGATTATTTCTTACATAAACAAGCTAAGAATGATACCAGATTGAACCAAATAAAATTTTGGTGGCAGGTAGAAATGAATTTAGTAGAGTCACTGTTTCTAGTATGTTTCCTCTATAATTTTCCACGGTGAACGCATGAGTAAATTTGTCATGTCCCTCAGCTGTTGTTAGGTGCCAATTCATGGTGACCTTATACACAACAGAATGAAATGTTGCCCCATCTAGTGCCATCCTTATAATTGTTGGTATGTTGGTAAGAAGAAGTGGAGCCTGGCTGTGGCACCTCCATGGTCTGCATGGTGCTTTTAGACAAAGAAGATGGCACTTCATCTGGTGATGTTTGCCTTGGGTACTGAGTTTGTTGACTAGTCAACAGTCTGAGATTTGGCCCACTGACCCCTTTGTCCAAGCACTATTGTCAATATAGAACCTGCAAAGGTGTAGGCAGAGGCCCCACTTACTGTGCAAATGAGGCAAGGGACTCCATTAAGGAAAAAAAAAGCTAGGAGACAGTGGGGAATCTCAGGCAGTGCTATACTGATTTATGAGATGGAAAGTCCTCAAACATACAGGATTTCATTTTTAATAAAATGTTTCCAGCTTATAAAAAGGAAAATGAAAATCTGAGTTTACAACACCCAGTTTAAGAAATCAAATCTTAAGAAATGTGGTTCAACAATCATGGGAAAAGGAAGGGCTGCATATGCACGGGGGGCAGGAGAGTATGGAGGGATGGACACTGGGAAGTGGCAACTATGGGGAGGAAGTGGGAGGGGAGCTGTTGCATTGTGGTAAATTGTGGTCAATGACATGAGACAAAGTATATGTGAACTGCTGTATAGAAAGTGAATTTGCTCTGTAAATCTTCACCCAAATCACAATAAATAATTAAAAAAAAAAAAAAAAAGAAATGTGGTTCAAGCACCTATTGTACCCCTCCTCAATCATATTTCTTTGTTTCTACCTCTCCCTGAGAAGTTACAGCTTTTCTGAATTTTCTAATCAATTTCTGTATGTACTTTCATGCTTTTAGAATGTATGTGCCTTAGGCATTTGACTTAGGTTGGAAGTTCAAACCCCACCAGGCACTCTGCAGAAGGAAGATGGGGCAATCTGCTTCAGTAAAGATTTACCACCTCGGAAACCTGGTGGGGATCACTGTGAGTCAGAATCAACTCAATGGCAGCGGGTTTGGTGGGGTTTTATCCCTAAACATATACAGTATTGTTTTGCATTTACAAATAATATTGTTCTGTCTTCTGCAACTTTCTGGTTTTACTCAATTTGTAAGCTTTATCCATGTACATGAAATATATTGTTCATTCCTTTTCATTGCTGCAGAGAGCTTTGGTGGCACAGTAGTTAAGGCATTTGATTGCTAATTAAAATGTTGGTGGTTCGAGCCCACCAGCCACTCCACAGCAGAAACATGAAGAAGTTCACTTCCATAAAGATTTACACCCTTGGAAACCCTAGTAGCCAATTCTACTCTAGCCTATAGGGTCACTATGAGTTGGAGTTGACTTGATGGCAGCAATGTTTTTGTTTATTTTCATTATCATATAGTATTCTGCTTAACGACTAAACATACCAAAAAATTCACTGCGTTGAGTCAGATCTGACTCATAGCGACCCCTCCTTGGGTTTACAAGACAGTATCTCTATGGAAGTAGATTGACCAATCTTCCTTCTGAGAAGTGGCTGGTGGGTTTGAACCACCAGCCTTCTGGTTAGCAGTCAAATGCCTTAGGCACTACACTACCAGAGCTCCCAAGACTAAACTTTGTTGTTGTTGTTATGTGCCGTCAAGTCGGCCCCAACTCATAGCGACCCCTCCTTGGGTTTCCGAGGCAGTATCACTACGGAAGTAGATTGCCCAACCTTTCTTCCAAGGAGTGGCTGGTGGGTTTGAACTGCCAGCCTTCCAGTTAGCAGTCAAGTGCCTTAGGCACTACACTACCAGAGCTCCTAAGACTAAACATAGTATTTATTTATTTATCCATGCTCTCATTAATATTATCTCTATTTTTTCTTGTAATAGTGCTTCTGTGAATATTCTTTTACATGTCTCCTTGTGGATGTATGCAAAAGTTCCTCTAAAATACATGTATTTCCTTTATGTTCCAATGTGTGTAAGGAATCCTGGTGGTGCAATGGTTAAGCACTTGGCTGCTACCCAAAAGGGTGGTGGTTTGAGCCCAGCCGCTGCTCCAGAGCATAAAGATGTGGTAGTCTGCTTCCATAAAGAGTACAGCCTTAGAAATCCTATGGGACAGTTCTTTTCTATCCAATAACGTAGTTATGAGTCGGGATCAACGTGAGGGTAGTGGGTTGGTGTGTGTGTGTGTGTGTGTGTGTATGTCTATCTAGCAGTGGAATTACTAGAATTCCCAGGTTATAGATTTTGTGCACCCATCTTTATTAGATATTGCAAAATTGTTCACTTTTGATTTATGCTTCCCTCAGCAGACAGTGAATTCCCATTGCTCTACAACTTACCAATGCCTGGAATTACCAGAATGAAATATTTGCCAATGTAATACATATGAAATGGAATCTCAGTGTGGTTTAAATTTGAATTTTCATAATTAAAACCTCATCTTTTCATGTGTGTATTGGACATTATAGCATGCTCTTCTATGCACTGTCTACTTACTTCCTTTGCCTGTTTATTTTCTTTTGGGTTGTTCATATTTTTCTTTACTATTTTATAGCAGAGGTCAGCAAACTCTTTCTGTAAAGAATCCATAGTAAATATTTTAGGCTTTGTAGACCATACATATATGGTCATATGGCAACTATTGAATATTGCCATCATAGCAAGAAAGTAGCCATAAAACATGAACAAATATGTGACTATATTCCAATAAAAATTTATTGACAAAAAATAGTTCAATTGATTTGGCCTGTAGAGCTTAGTTTGCCAACCCCATTTTATAAGATAGAAATTCTTTCTTGAAATCTACCTATAACAGGCACTCCCCAAGTTATGAACTCATACTTGTCCTTTAATGTTATGTAAATTTGCCCTTGGTTTGAAACTATTGAACCAACCCCTACTCACAACAAATTCTTCATCACAATCACCTTCACTTTGCTGCACATGCAACTTTTAAATCTTTGTAAAGTTCTCAAGCCTTTTCTTGCACCAACCCACCCCACTGCTACAGAGTTGAATCCTACTCACAGCAACCCTACAGGACAGAGTAGAGCTGGCCAATAGGATTTCCAAGGCTGCAAATCTTTACAACAGCAGACTGCCTCATCTTCTTCCCCTGGAGCAGCTGGTGAGCCCCATCTGCCAACATTTTGGTTAGCAGCCCAATACTTTTTAACCACAGCACCATCAGAGCACTGGGAAAAAAAAAAAAAAAAAAGCCTCCAAACTCCCTGCCATTGAGTCAATTCTGACTCATAGCAACCCCCTTTGGGTTTCCAAGGTGGTAAATCTTTACGGAAGTAGATTGCCCATTCTTCCTTCCACGAAGTGCCTGGTGGGTTTGAATCGACAACCTTCTGGTTAGCAGTCAAATGCCTTAGGCATTACACCCCCAGAGCTACTTCTTGCACTCAAGTAAGGCTAAGTATGCACATCTTTTGACCCATCTACAAATTCCACTTCAAGACAATGGAACAGAGCTTGTTCATAACTCAGGGACTGCCTGCATTTTGAAAACTGTTGCCAATATATATAAAATTCAGAAAGACATAACTAAAACAGACTATCTTTTCTTGCAAATTGATTTCAAGCACTTTCAAAGATCTGGTTTCCATAGTAGGATCATGCTAAAAACTATATTGTAGAATGAGCCCTAAAGAGCCTATTTAAAATGTCCCCTTTTCTGGAGAAAATGGCCAGGAGGGAGTCCTGGGAATCCTACCCTTTATCTATAAGGCATGCCAAATATTTTTGACCTGATGCAATCTCATGGCCTGTGGGAAATAGCTCTTGATAAAGAAAAAGCATAGGTGCCAAACTCACAAAAGTTAGAAGCTGAATGTGTATATTAGAAATACATATTTATCTACATACAGCCACACCCATATATATACATACATAAACACTGCAAACTATAATAGACTCAGGGAATAAAGAAAGCATATCAGGTCTTAGCCTACCCATCAGACATCTAGTATGTAAGTACTCTAGTAATTGAGTCCTCAAGACATGTGCTATTTCCATTATCAGTTGACTTCAAATTGTTTCTACACCTGACACCTCCATATTTGCATTTGGGGCTTTGGGATGGAGAAGCTCCCACACAGGCGCACAGAGGTCTGCAGTCATTCTACACCAGTCTTAAATAAAGTGGTTTTAAGCCAAACAAAAGACAGGCATATGACTTAACATTTACCTCAGGTAGATACACTCCTTGGAGAGAACAATCATGGAAGAAAGAAGGGCTGCTTATGCACAGGGAGACAGCTCAGGGGGCAGGAGTGCATGGAGGGATGGACACAGGGAAGGGGTAAATATGGGGAGGAA
>NW_006921908.1:2078785-2082136 GCF_000298275.1 Orycteropus afer afer | reverse complement strand
CTGTCTTTTCCTTCTGCGTCCCTAAGATGGTCCTATTGTGCATAGAAAATAACATCTATATTTTAGGGATAATTTTAAAAAATGATTATTTTGAAGCATAAAAAATAGCAATGTAAAATTGTTGACAACTCAAAAACGTCTTCTAACTTGTACATCTGGCCTAATTTGGGCTTCTGGTCAAACTTTACCACTGCTGGAGCTCAGGCAAGGATTAAGGACGTTGGACGGCAGCAAATGCCATCTGTGCAGAACCGCTGGATCTTTGGGATGTGATGAGTGACAGTAAGGCCTCTGGCATGCCTGGGTGAGGCTGCTCTCGAAGCAAGCCCTTTTTAAAACATAACCCAAAAGTCTCTGATCCCCCGACCTGTTCCTCATGGGGCATTAGTTCACTCTGAGGGCTCCGTGGCCTAACTCCAAAGACTTGGCATTGACCGGAAATTTTAAAACAGTTGGATATGTATCAGAAATATATTTCTATTCATGTCTAATCCTTTCTAATTTCTGTTTTTCTTTTTCTGTGCTTTTCCCCAAAGAAGAGAATGAGGCCCAAGGGAATAACTTCTGAATTACAGAACCACATGTGGGTGCCAAACTCCGAGGGCATGACCTGCTAGTAAAAAACACAGCTAGGCAGGAAATTAAATGAGGGTTAAAGAAACGAGAAATGGTAATAGATAGAAAAGTTGTTTTTGTTGTTAGGTGCAGTTGGGTCAATTCCAACTCCTAGCCACCCTTTGTACAACAGAATGGAGCACTGCCCTGTCCTGGCCATCCTCACAATTCTCGCGCGCATTGTTGCAGCTACTGTATCAATCTATCTCATTGAGGACCTTCCCCTTTAACTCTGACCCTCCACTTCACCACGCAAGACATCCTTCTCCACAGACTGGCCCCTTCTGACAGCATGACCAAAATAGGTGAGACAAAGTCTGGTCATTCTCACATCTCAGGAGCATTGTACGTCTTCCAGGACAGATGTGTTCGTGCTTCTGCCTGTCCTTGGTTTTATCAGTAATCTTCGCCAACACCACAACTGAAAGGCATACATTCTTCCTCGGTCTTTTTTATTCATTGTCCACCTATCATGTGCATTGAAAATACTATGGCTTGAGTTAAGAGCATGTTAGTCTTCAAAGTGACATCTTTGCTCTTCAACACTTTAAAGGGGTCTTTTGTAGCAGATTTGCCTAATGCGATACATGGATTCTTGACTGCTGTTTCCATGAGTGTTAATTGTGGATCCAAGTAAAATGAAATCCTTGACAACTTCAATCTTTTCTCCATTAATCATGATGTTGCTTATCAGTCCAGTTGTGAGGATTTTTGTTTTGTTTTGTTTTTGTTGAGGTATAATCCATACTGAAGACTGTAGTCTTTGATCTCAGCAATAATTGGTTCAAGTCCTTTTCACTGTCAGCAAGCAAGGTTGTGTTATCTGCATATCACAGGTTGTTAATTAGTCTTCCTCCAATCTTGATCTGCATTTCTCTTCATATAGTCCAGTTTCTTGGATTATTTTGCTCAGCATATAGATTGAATAATTATGGTGAAAGGATAAATCTTGACACACACCCTTCTTGATTTTAAACCATTCAATATTCCCTTGTTCTCTTTGAATGACAGCTTCTTAGTCTATGTACAGATTCCTCATGAGCACAGTTAAATATTCTGGAATTCCCATTCTTCGCAATGTTATCCATAATTTGTTATGATCCAATCCAAAACAAAGGCAACAGCTGAATGCCTTTGCATAGTCAATAAAACATATGTAAACATCTTTCTGGTATTTGCTTTCACTTAAGACCCATCTGACATCAGGAATGATATTCCTCATTCCACATCCTCTTCTGAATCCAGCTTACATTTATGGAAGTTCCCTGTCATTCTGCTACAACCATTTTTGAATTATTGTCAGAAATAGAAAAGACAGACAGAAAAATTAAAAGAGAAAACCAGAAGGAGAACCACTCGGTTATTCTGAGAATTTGTTAAGACCAAAGTATCAACACAAAGTAGATGGATTTGAGTTCCTTAAATTCTGAAACTCAAAATGTTCCAGAAAGACCTCAGCATGAGACAATTAGTTCAAAGAACTGCATGCAAAATCTGTGCATACTGCCAAAATTGTGCATTCAGAAAATCAGCAATTTGGGAGGTGTAAGAAGTCCTTGTTAAGCACTAAAGTTTAAGCACTCCGCAGCTAATCAAAAGGTAGGTGGTTTGAACCCATCAATCATTCTATGGGCGATCTGCTGCCATGAAGATGACAGCCTGGGAAACACTATGGGGCAATATTACTCTGTCCCGTGGGGTCACGAGGAGTCAGCATTGACTCGACGGCACACAACAACGTGTGGTGCTGCTGGTGCTGCCATGGAAATGCACTGGACAGCTCTTCTTTGTCTGCCCAGAAAATACTGAAGAAGAAATCTAGAAAGCAAGAGGGGAATAAGAGATTTTAGACCCACGGAGAAACTGTGGCAGAACAGGGAAGGAAAACTTCACTTTCTCTAACTTGTCATTCTTTTCCTGACCTGGACACCTAATATCGTCTCCAAAAACGACACTCTAAAACAAACACTTCTTAAGGACCTTGGTGGTGCCATGGGTAAAGCATTCTGCTGCTAACAGAAAGGTCAGCTGTTGGAACCCACCAGCTGCTCCATGGCAGAAAGATGGGGCAGTCTTCTTTCATAAAGATTTATAGCCTTGAAAACCCTATGGGCAGTTCTGCTCTGTCCTATAGGGTCACTATGAGTCAACACCGACTCGAGAGCAATGGGTTAAACACCTCTTGGGTAATTCCCAAATCTTGATTTTTGTCTAGTGACTGCTACCATCATTTTCTTCAAAGTAAGAGAAGCAACAGTCAGAATCAAATTTTTAAAAGCCCTCAAGTCCTTTGTTAACAACCCAACAATCATGAAGATGGCGCAAGACTAGGCACGGTTTTGTGCTGTTATCCATAAAGCTGCTGTAAGTTGGAGTCAACTCGATGGCAACTAACAACAACAACAAAGTTTTGAAAATGACTTTACAATCATTTTTACAATGAAACCTCTAAAACGATACTGAAAAGCAAAAAAAAAAAAAAAGCTAAACTACCACCATTTGTAATTTTCAGGATTTCATAGGAAGAGGGCAAAGCAAAGAAAGCTGTGGGGACCGGATTAATGATGCTAGATGTTGGTATAATTCAGAAAGTCCTATCTGTAGGTCTCGTTGCCAAAAGATGGTACTGTTTATGAACTGTTGAACTTTTTTTCCTTCATGTTAGTCTTAAAACATATGAATTTGATTAGTAGAAAATCGTGTGGGAAATTACAAAAAATAAATAGTGCAAAAAAG
>NW_006921908.1:2055444-2078685 GCF_000298275.1 Orycteropus afer afer | reverse complement strand
CCCCCCCCCCCAGGACTATTTACCATGCACTTCCTCAGAATCTACTCTGCTAGGGTCTGAAAGAGTTAAATTAATACATGGCTGTCTACATATAAATTACGTGGGGAAAACTTTAAATATAGAAATGTTCCAACTTTGTTGGTTCTGATATAGTAGGTCTGGTATGTTGTTGTTGTTATGTACCGTCAAGTCGTACTCGACTCATAGTGACCCCTTCTTGGGTTTCTGAGGCAGTATCACTATGGAAGTAGGATTGCCCTATCTTCCTTCCAAGGAGTGGCTAGTGGGTTTGAACTGCCAGCCTTCTGGTTAGCAGTCAAGTGGCTTAGGCATTACACTACCATAGCTCCCAGGTCTGGTATAGGGCCCTGGATTCTCAAGGCTGAAGAAGTTTCTGGTTCTGATGTATCCACCATCACCACCACCACCCCATCCCCCATATATGGAACTCTCTGATAGATGAATATGTGAGTTTGGGTCTGAGAAGCAAATATCAAGATGGGATTACTCATGCAACAAATGTATTAGGGGAAATGCTTGTGAGGGAGAATGGGGAGGGTGACAGGGGAGGCTGCCAGAGGCATTACAGTGGGATGCAAGTCTGACCCTGGGTGAAGGACAGAAGGAAGGAAAAGAGGTGGGGTGAAAGACTCATAGGCTACACTCCAGTTCTATGAAAGTCCAGCCAGGCCAGTGGGAAGCCCCAAGACAAAACCACCCATCAGAGGAGTCCCATGCCCCCCAGGAACAGGCCTGCTTTGGCAAGGAGTGGCCTGTGGGAAAGGTAATCTTATCACAGATGTGATAAAGATTTCACAGTGGGAACTGCTGGTCAATTAGTCTTTCACTGTCAGAGTTTTGAGAGATACATTTTTATGGTGGCCTTGGATAGAAGGTATGTCATGGAGTCCTTCCCTTCAAGCAGCTTATAATTCAATTTAACAACTTATAAAATTTAGAAACCTTAAAGATAGTTCACTCACCTTTGCAAGGCTTAAGAATGCT
The DNA here is from genome assembly GCF_000298275.1 of Orycteropus afer afer. Classification (NCBI taxonomy): domain Eukaryota; kingdom Metazoa; phylum Chordata; class Mammalia; order Tubulidentata; family Orycteropodidae; genus Orycteropus; species Orycteropus afer. The sequence continues at coordinate 2,077,680 of NW_006921908.1, read as the reverse complement.
CAACAACATCCATGCTATTGGATACTACTTCTCCTTCCAGTTGCCATCACATTAATCCTGACTTACAGTGACATCATCTGTGTCAGAGTAGAACTGCATTCCACAGAGTTTTTGTGGCTGTGACCTTTTGAAAGGAGATTGCCAGGCCTTTCTTCCAAGGTACTTCTGGGTGGATTTGAACCACCAACCTTACTGTTAGTAGTTGAGCACTTACTCACTTGTGCCACCCAGGGACTTCTGGATACCTCTTAATCCCACTGCCATCAAATTGTTTCCAACTCATAGTAACCCTTTAGGGCAGAGTAGAACTGCCCCATAGGGTTTCCAAGGCTATAAATCATTACAGAAACAGACTGCCTTATCTTTCTCCAGTGGAGCGGCTGGTGGGTTCAAACCACTGACCTTTTGGTTAGCAATCAAATCCTTTAACCACTATGCTACCAGAGCTCCTGCATGCCTTTAGACATAGTATATTTCTCTCTCCACAGGCAGTAGAGTCCACCTTTGTGTAGTTCTGACTGTTAGAAAGGGCTATCTCATGTTGTGCCAAACTTTTCCCCCTTGATGCTTTTCAAATCTTCAGAAGTAGAAGGAACATTGGAGATCATCTGTCAAATCCCCTCATTTAACAGTGAGAAATCAGACCTACAGAAGATAAATAAATTACCTAATGCAGCATAACAAGTCACTAGCAGCACTAGAGCTAACATCTAGGTCAACTGCTCTTTCCAATGTATTCTTGGTTTTATTTTTAAATGTCATGGAAAAGTAGCAGTTTTTGACAAATTTAGTGTCACACAAAGCAAATTAATCTCAATAGCTCAGGTGGGCTTGGTTTGTTTAAGGGAAGTTGTGATGCTCTTCCTGAGTCCACTTTGCCCTTAGTCATACCTCTTGTTTGAGCTTGGATGAAGTCTACTGAGAGAAGGAAAGCCAAAGGTAATTTCCATTTTCTAAAGTTGTCCATATTTAGTTGTGTGCTCTGGAATCCCTTCTGACTCATAGCAACACTATGGGACTGACTAGAACTGCCCCACAGTGTTTCCTAGGCTGTAGCCTTTAAGGGAGTTGATCACCAGCTTTTCTCTCCCAAGGAGCGACTAGTGGATTCAAATCACTAACCCTTCGGTTAGCAGCAGAGTGCTTAACCGTTGTATCACGAGACATCATTATATTTAGCAGGAGGATTAAAACAATTCTACAAACATTCCTCTCCCTGTAAGCATTCACGAAGAAAACCTATATATTAAATGGTAGATAGATATTTATGTACTTCGGTAATTTATACAGCGTTGTTTTGTTTTGTTTGGGAAGACTTGTTTCTCCACATTTACAAAGCTTAGAATATAATAAAATACATTTAAATATTTGAGTTTAAAAGACAAAGTTGGATACATTTTTAAATACAGACCTGAAGTCTGAAATACAAAAAAAGAAGTGCTCTAGTGCCATCTTGTGGTAAATATGAAAAAACTAGGAGAAAATGTTGTTATGTGCCGTCGAGTAGGCCCTGACTCATAGCGACCCCTCCTTGGGTTTCTGAGGCAGTATCACTACGGAAGTAGGATTGCCCAAAATTCCTTCCGAGGAGTGGCTGGTGGGTTTGAACCGCCAGCCTCCTGGTTAGCAGTCAAGTGCTTTAGCCACTATGCTACCAGAGCTCCTAGGAGAAAATACTAATTCGTATAACCAACACACAACTCGTTGTCCTTCAGTGGATCCTGACTCATGGCGACCCTGTAGGGCAGATTAGAACAACCGCATCGGGTTTCTAAGGCTACAGATCTTCACAGAAGCAAACCGTCATATCTTTCTCCTGTGGAGCGGCGAACTGCTTTCAGTAAGCAGCTGAGCGCTTAAGCATTGCTGCACGAGATGCTCCTCGGTTATCCATACATAGTATAATAAATCTGAGTTGATATGTATTTACAGAAAGATGTGGGGAAAAAGGATGCTGTGTCATTGACACCACCCCTTTTTAATCAGCTTTAAAACAGAAGTATTAATGTTACAGGTCACATTTTAGTTTTAAAATTCCAATTCTGTCGATATTTGCTTTATATTGCTAATGTAGGTTTTAATTTTGTATTCAGCCATTCTGGTCACTAAATTATTTTGACATCTTCATGTTTTTGCCTGGCTTCTGGGACACCACACTTTCTAGGTCTTACTTCTCCTACCTCAGCTGTTATTGTTATGTGCCATCGAGTTGGAACTGACTCATAGCGACCCCTCCTTGGATTTCTGAGGCGGTATCACTACGGAAGTAGACTGTCCAACCTTCCTTCCGAGGAGTGGCTGGTGGGTTTGAACCGCCAGCCTTCTGGTTAGTATTCAAGTGCCTTAGGCACTACGCTACCAGAGCTCCTTCTACCTCAGTGGTCACCCTAACTAGTTTCCCTGCTTTCACCTTTTACCGCTGGCTGCCTAGTCATCCATACAGCTGCTAGAAAGATACGTTAAAAATATGAATCAGAGGGCATAAATTCCTTGTTGAAGCGCGTCAATGAATTCCTATTTCACTTGAAATAGAACCTAAACCCTTCACCATGGATTCTAGCCCTTCGCTAAGTCCACAGTCTCTGCTCAAGGTTCTCCCTTCAAGCAGCTCCCTGCCCCTTTCGTGGCTCCTCCCACACCTGGGTCTTTCCCTTCCGAGGGCTTGTGCACTTACTGTGTACTCTCCCTGGCTCTCCCGTTAGGTGGGGGTGTTCTCTGTTAAGACAACTCCCGGGTTTTTTTCTCTGCAGTTTTGCTCAGTTTGTTCATCTGGATGGCATGAGGATCTGATGGGTACATCGGGGGAGAAGGGACAGGCTTGCAGGTCTTACCAACGCTCTTTCCTGTGTGGGGAGTAAGCTCAGGTCCTGCTGGGTGGGGATGCTGAGAGTTCAGTCCTGGTCCAGGGAAGCCAGTCCATGTCCTGGGAGGCTCAGTCTGCTTAATTTGAAGGAACCCCTTTTGGTTCTCAAGCATAAATTAGTTTCTCCTGTCCATCCTTTAACAGAATGAGGAATTCCTGAGTAGTACCAATGGTTAATGCTCTCGGCTGCTAACAGAGAAGTTGGAGGTTTGTGTCCACCCAAAGACACTTTGGAAAAAAGACTTGGCAATCCACTTCTGAAAAATCAAGACACTGAAAACCCTATGGAGCACAAATCTAATACACACGGGGTCACCACGAGTCAGAATCTAGTGAAAGGCAACTGGTAGGTAAATTCCACAAGGGCAAACACTTTACTCTCTGTCATGTTCCTACCCCATAGAACATGACTGGCACATAGTGGACATTCAATAAATACTTGTAGTGTGAATGAATATATGATAGGGATAGTATGTTGGCCCCCATCTGCCACTCATTTATTTCCTACTCAGAACGCTGGTAGGGAAGAGAGATACTATTAACTGGACCATGTCAAAACAAAACCAACACCCCACATATTCGCATGACTGGCTTCTTGAACTCACACCCGTCAGGTCCGTCTTCAAATGTCACCTCCTCAAAGAGGTCTTTCCTGACTTCACTATCTAAAATAACATCTCCAAGTGCTATGTGCCAGGCACTCTTCTAAACTGGCTCTGGGTGTGTGACCCTGAACAGGTAAGTCCCTGCCTGTCCTCAAGAAGTTTATACTCTTGGAGAAAGAGTGGTTGACAAAAGAGAGAAATAAATACATACCAGTAGAGTGTGGAAGGGATTCCAGGCAGAGAGAATAAACAAATTTAAAGGCCTGTCACATGGAAGGCAGGTGAAGAGTGGTGACGTAGAAGGAAAAGAGTATGAGCAAAGGCTAGGGAGGGAGGCAGGGGCTGCATTCTGCAAGGTTTGGTGGGTCACAATGAGGTGCTTGGATTTTTATTCTAACTGGGGTGGGGAGCCAATAGATATGTTAAGTATAACATAGAAAGGGGTCAACAGAGTCAGTGCTCAAAAATAGTGCTACAGATCAATGCCATGGCGTCGACTCAGATGCATAGTGAATTTATGTGTAACAGTCCTGTGGCACGCTCACCATCACCAACATGTTCAAGTCCATTATTGCGGCTACTGTGCCAGTCTGTCTCACCGAAGGTCTCCCAGGTCCTCTACTTCACCAAACATGATGTCCTCAGTGAATGGTTCCTTCTGATGACATACATGTCCAAAGCAAGCAAGCCAAGCAATGTCTTAATGTGATTCATAAAGTTTTAATTGGCTAATTTTTAGAAGTAGATTGTCTTTCTTCCTTGCTTAGTCTGGAAGTTCTGCGGAACCAAGGTCACCATGGGTGACTGATGGTATTCGAAACACCGATGGCACAGATCCCAGCAGCACAGCAGCATACAAGCCACAACAGTACGACAAACTGGTGGTGAAAACGCTAATACGATTTGTAAACATCATGGGAAGGGTTCTGCATGGAGATTCCTGCTGAGACCACAAAAATAACTGCTCACTCATGTTGATCCTGCGACCCTGAGCCCATCCGTGACAGCAGGAGAGAGGAACTGTGGGTTCACTAATGTGAATGTTGTCAAGTGCTTTACTGTCCCGAGTCTCATTTTCTCATCACTTTTCAGCCCTCCTACCCTGCTGGGCTTGCTAACACTCATCCTCTCATATTATGTTTCTTGACTCTCCCACTAGAACAGGAGCTCCATATAGCAAAGATTCACATTAAATATTTGTTGAGTGAATGAATAAATGAACAAAGAAATCTTTTGGTTTGTACTTACTGAAAATGGACTCAAAAGTTATTAAAATGAATAAAAACATAGCCAATAAACTTCTTTCAACTTTTCCCACAGTCATTTTTTCAGTTAGTGCCTTCCATATCTTTAAACAGTCATTAAATACATTACTTTAAAATTATTTTCTTTTTGCTATGGCTAATTCACGTAAAGGAGCTCTGGTAGCATAGTGCCTAAGGCACTTGACTGCTAACCAGGAGGCTGGCAGTTCAAACCCATCAGCCACTCCTCGGAAGGAAGGTTGGGCAATCCTACTTCCGTAGTGGTAACTGCCTAGGAAACCCAAGGAGGGGTCGCTAGGAGTCGGGGCCGACTCGATGGCAAATAACAACAACAACTATAATTCATGTAAATGCTGCCATTCTCTATAACATTGATAGTTTAGATCTTCTTAACTATTACAACTTACTTATTTGTAATTTTGTGATACACAGTAACCCTCTAGGTGGAATGGGGGTATTGTGCTAATTCAGTTGAATGGAACAGTAATACCTATATACTGGGGGAAAGATGTGAAAATATCCAAGTGAATACTGACATATAATTCCCTAGTTAAATATTCTGTTTTTCTGACAGGAGACTCTAGCTTAAAATAGAAAACATTTAAACATAAACCACTGTTTTAGTTACCTAGTGCCACTCTGACAGGAATATACCACAAATGGAATGGCTTAAACAAACAGGAGTTTATTCTTACGTTTGAAGGCTTTAAGTCTGAGTTCAAAGTGCCAGGCTCCAGGGGCTGGGTGAAATCCCCTAGACCTTGGGCTTCAGCTCTGCCTCCTGCTCCTGGCCCACTGGAGCTAGAGGCTTTTCTTCACTTAGACAGCTGCTAGCTGCTGAGACTGACAAGCCCAAGGCTGACAAGTAAAAAGGCACAGTCCTGATGTTACCAAACCACATGGCAGATCATTAATTCAAGTCCATTCAAAGTCCCAAGGTTGGCACAGCATGGCAGGTTGCTGAACAACTTAGCTACATGCAGGGTTCACGTGTGCCATAAGCTAGAGACCATTTTACCCAAGGCTTCTCATATCCAGGAAGCAGACCACGTCCCTAAGGTAGCTACTCAGCCACTCACAGCAGATTCCATCATGGAGTTGATTACCAGTCTCATCAGTTACATCCAGCTGCCCAGCCACTCAACCAGGCCCAGCCAAGTTGACACACAAACTTAACTACCACAACCACTAACAAACCTAAAGAATAAAATAAATGAGATGCAAAAACTTGCTAAAAGTACGAAGTATTTTTGGGAAACTACTCATTTTAGGAAAAACTGGGAATTAAATCTTGGCTTTACTGATTACTAACAGTGTGATTTGGGAAAAACAATCTGGCCTCTGATTCTGTGATGTGAGTAACACCTACCTTGTTGACTTGTTATATTCAGTGCCTGTTGTTATGTGTCGTTGAGTCGGACATGACTCAGAGCAACCCCTCCTTGGGTTTCCAAGGCAGTATCACTATGGAAATAGATTGCCCCACCCTCCTTCCGAGGAGTGGCTGGTGGGTTTGAACCACCAGCCTTCTGGTTAGCAGTCAAGTGTCTTAGGCACTATGCTACCAGAGATGCTAAAAGACAACTGGTATTATCAGTGTTTAAGATAGTATAACAAATGCTTCTTTATACATAAACTATTTCATTTTTGTGTCACAACATAAAAATTACTTGCATCAAACAGCATTTTATTATCATTGAACTCTGGAACAGGAATGAGAGGATAGAGGTTTTCAAACTGCTCAGAGGAACTCCTAAGTTCAGAGGCATGCAAAGGGGCATCGAGGGGGCAGGATAAGGATCCCCCCAAAGTCCTTGTACTGAGTAGTTCTGATCTCCAAGGGATAAAGAAAAGAAATGATTGGAAACCATCAACTGTCCTCATCAAAGAAGTTAGGACACAATGGTCAGGTGTTAAGTGGCAGAATTGGAACTTAAGGCCAGTGTTCCTTCCCTTGTAACACAAAAGTTTAGATAGCATCTAAACTTTGGGCTCAAAAGTACATCACACAAGAGATACTAGCAATAAAAATATTCCATTGACTATTTCATGCCTTCAGATCCCACCCCTCTACTTGCTCTCCCCACCCCAAATAAAAAAACAGAATTTAAGGCTTAGGTTTTTCTTACCCTCTGATGAAATGAATTACTTTCAAATATTACCATATTAAAAAAAAATTATCTGCAGCCAATGGCTACATTTTCTTTTTATCCAATTGTTTAGAGTAATTCTGGAGAAATTATAGCAAATTAGAATTCTTCCAAAATTCCTCTCCTAAAGAAAACACTTTTTTTAAAAGGCCACCTTTTGTTTTTCTTATTGTGATTTGGGTGAAGATTTACAGAGCAAATTCACTTTCCATACAGCAGTTCACATACACTGTCTCATGACATTGACTGCAATTTACCACAATGCAACAGCTCCCCTCCCACTTCCTCCCCATAGTTACCTCTTCCTGTGTCCATCCCTCCATGCACTCCTGCCCCCTGAGCTGTCACCCTGTGCATAAGCAGCCCTTCTTTCTCCCATGATTGTTCTCTCCAAGGAGTGTATCTACGTCAGGTAAATGTTCATCTCATATGCCTATTGTTTGGCTGGAAGCCACAGGTGCGGGTTCAATTCCAGATCTGAAGGGCAGGTAGGGGCCATAGTCTCAGTGGTTCCACCAGGCTCTATTGGACCATGAAACCAGGTCCTCCCCCCTTTTTCCTCCAAATGATTTTTAGTTTTGTTCCACATTGTTTTCCCTCTCTATCCAAGATCTCCTACATAGATCCCCTTCCAAGTGGTTGACAGTAGTAGCCAGGTACCAACTAGTTCTTTCGGTCTTATAGTCGGTCGTATAGGCAGTAGATCGGATGGTGTACCAGTCACTAGGATGAAATTGTTTCCATAGATTTTTGGTTTTCTTCATACTTCTTTGCTATGGATGAGGAGACCCATCGTTGCATCTAGATGGCAGCTTGGAAGCTTTTAAGATCCCAGGCGCTACTTGCCAAAGTAGGAGGTGGAACAATGTTTTGTGTAGTATGTTATGCCAAGAGCTTGATATCCTCTGTGACTGTGGTCCCGAGCCCACAGTTCAACTACTTGGTCCCTCTGGGTAGCTGGCTGTGACCAAGCAGTGACTAAAACCTTGCCCCTTGTCAGCTCCACTATACACCTGGGAATTCAGATCATACACATAAGTTATAGGACCATTGTCTGCCAACCCTATACATGGTCTTGAGTACACTCGCCACTTCATAGACATACCTAATAGTTCAGCCTGTCCACCCATCTATCCACCCGTATACCCATGTTTGCCTTCACTGACAATGTAGTACTGTATGTGCAAAAGGGTTCATCTTTGTTGTGTATACCTCCCATGGACCTCTCTTTCTCTTCCTCAGTGCCAAAAAGGGCCAAATCTTGACTGATTCCAAGATAAACTTCATCATTCAATTGAGAATTAGGAGAGATGTTACATTACCTGGTTACTGACATGAAGCGTATGTCCCTTTTCTTAAAAAATTAAAATATCAAATTGACTATAGGTTCTGAATGGATTTGCCTTTTGCTCTTTAAGTCAAAGATTTCATCAGGAGATTATCTGCCAGTAAAGAAATAAACAAACAAAAATTGCCTCACCACTTCATTAAATTAAAGATTAAAATAAGTAACAATAGCGAATATAACAAAAACCAGAACTGATTTAGAGAATGGGTATTCTGGTCTACTGAAATGTCAAAGAAACTGATGTCTGTCAAGAAATGTTTTTTAGTTGCACCCCTGGTAACTTAGCCATGTCCATGTGCCTTTTTAAATTTCTCTGTGGTAAATTATACACATTGTTATCCAACAACCCATTGTCACTAGAGTTAGGACATGATCTCACTATAAATGGCTTTTGTGATTGAACAAGTTTCTTAGACTTACTTTCCTGACTTTTCATTCTGAATGTGGCCTCAGCGTCCCCCTTCTGCCTGGAAAACTCTTTTAATTTAAAAATTCTGAGTTTCTTTGATCAGACTGGACAGAAACCTGAAAAATCCCTTGTGAATCTTATTCTTTATAAAGATATAAAGCATAATTTATGGCTTATCTGTTGTCGAAGTATCAAAAATAAGGACTTGCTAATTTTAATTATTTGCCTACAGTGTTTTTCTTTAGCTAGCAAGGTCCTGAAATTTTACATGAATAGCAAAAACAAATAGTGCTTACTATGCCAGGCAACAAATTAACATACTCCTAAAAGGAGCTCTGGTAGCACAGTGCCTAAGGCACTTGGCTGTTAACCAGAAGGCAGGCGGTTCAAACCAACCAGCCACTCCTCGGAAGGAAGGTTGGGCAACTTACCTCCGTAGTGATATCACCTCAGAAACCCAAGGAGGGGTCACTATTAGTCAGGCCAGACTCCACGGCAACCACCACCACTAATAAAATCATCAAAAAACCAAACTCACTGCCATTGGGTTGATTCTGACTCATAGCGACCCCCTTTGGGTTTCTGAGGCAGTAAAACTTTACAGAAGGAGATTGCCCAGTCTTCCTTTCACGGAGTGGCTGTTGGGTTTGAACCACCAACCTTCTGGTTAGCAGTCAAATGCCTTGGGCATTACACCACCAGAGCTCCTTCCAAACATTCACAGGCATTCTTTATTACAGAGGAGAGATGAGGGAACTAAGACAGAGAGCAATTAGGTTCACTAGTTTCAGGTTACATGATCAAGTGGTGACATGAAAGTCAAGGTTGGGTAGTTGGGCTCCACACCATACTACCTCTGTTGAAATAATACAAAAGGATGTTTTCCTGCAGTTTTATGAAAGCCAAAGCAAATTACAGGAATTCAATTTCATTTCCACAACCACCATAAAGAACCAAACCCACTGCCACTGAGTTGATTCCTATTCACAGCCACCCTGCAAGATAAGAGTAGAACTACCATAGTGTTTCCAAGGCTGTAATCTTTACTGCCTCATCTTTCTTCCATGGAGTAGCTGGTAGGTTCAAACTGCTGACCTTTTGGTTAGCAGCCAAATACTTTAACCACTACACCATCAGAGCTCTACTACCACCACGTATGTTGTTGTTAGGTGCCATCAAGTTGGCTCCGACTTGTAGCGATCCTATTTATTATCCTGCACCATCCTCACAGTCTGTCATGCACGAGCCCATCTGTCACTGTGTCAATCCATCTACTTGAGGCCCTTCCCCTTCTGCACTGACCTTCTACTTTACCAAACACATCCTTCTGAAAACACCGTGAAATTAAATCTGGCCTTCTCGCTTCTAAGGAGCATTCCAGCTGTATTTCTTCCAGGACAGGTTTATTTGTTCCTTCTTCTGGCAGTCCATGGTATTCTCAGTATTCCTCACCAACACAATTCAAAGGCATCAACTCTTCTTTGGTCTTCCTTATTCACTGTCCAGCTTTCACATGCATATGAGGCAACTGAAAATACCATGGCTTGCTTGGGTCAGGTGCACCTTAGTCTTCAAAGTGACATCTCTGCTTTTTAACACTATTAAGGAGGTCTTTCGCAGCAGTTTTGCCCAGTGCAATACGACGTGTGATTTCCTGACTGCTGCTTCCATGGGTGTAGATTGTGGATCCGAGTAAGATAAAATCCCTGACAACTTCAATCTGTTCTCTATTTTCGTGATGTTATTGGTCCAGTTTTAAGAGTTTTCATTTTCTTTATGTTGAGGTGTAACCCATACTGAAAGCTGTAGTCTGATTATCATCAGTAAGTGCTTCAAGATAATGCTTTTATTCCATTTGAAACTATTTTACACACAGCCTTGAGAAACACATCTATTGTGTATAGATGCTTTTTTTCAAATCTAAAGGACAAGAAATTAATAGACATTTCTATTAAATAAACCTTAGAATCAGAATTAATAAATGAGATCATCTATTAAAAAAGTGTTATTTTAAACCCATTATAGGTGTTATATTTCTTTACTTCAAACTAAAGTTAAAAATTAAAGAAGCAGCATACTGTTTGCTATTACTGAAAAAAAAAACCCATTTGTCCAGATACAAATCAGTTTGGAAGTTCTTGTCAATAAGCAAGTGACTTGTCTTTTTTTTCCTGTCTTTCAATTTACCCATTAGGGAATGTCACAATTTTGAAGTTAATGAAATTTGGGGCAATAAAAAGTATAAAAACCAGACTGTTGGCAGTTAGAAAATTCATAAACATAACATTTATTCAGGAAATACAATTACTAGTATCCTTGATATCTCAATGATCTTTCCACATTATAAAATATTCACAACATGTATTCTCTTAAATCTACACCAAGTCATGCTGACATTCTTTTCAGGTAACTCATAACCATTTCTTCTATTAAATGCTATAATATCCACTTTAATTGTAAACAAAGGACTTGCGCAAAATGACTTGTAAAAATTTAGAAGAGGACAATGATTTAAAAACAAAAAAACCCACATCTTTGAATTATCAAACCCCAAAGAACTGAGCCACTACAGTCTAGCATCACAGTAATGAATAAAGCGGGCATTTAAGACAGCACATAACTATCAATGACAATATTCCTCACCTGTACTTTGAAACGTGCTTTCTCAAATAATAAACATTCACTTTTGCAAGTTTTAAAGGTGAAGAGAGCAGAAAGATGACATTAAAATTTTAATTTAAACCACTGGTAGATTGTATGTAAAAAAAAAAAATAAAGGTAGACTGGAATTTCTTCCCAGATAAGGAATGCCAAGTACCTTTTATTCCTAAAGAAATTACTAAGAAATGTAAGCAATCATTAAGAAGGTGCAAACTGAATTATTTAGATACTTCCAAACAGAATCCAGTGTGATTAGAGCATTTTTTTGAAGGGAATAACCAACTATTAAATGATTTTTCCACTCTGGGTGTCCATTAGAAGAACCACTTGGAAAAATTTCTTACAAGTAAGTGTCTGGCCCTAGAGACTATGATTTACTTGGTGTGGGATAGGACCTAGGTACCAATATTGTTTTAAAGCTCAGCAGGGTGTTCTAATATGCAGCTAAGGTTGAGAACCATGGAGTCAATCCATTGTGAAATGCCAAGAAAATAAATGAAAACTGGGGGAAGGAAGATAATTTATACATATTTATAATTTACAAATCAAACATCCATTATACACTTAGCTATGTATTATATGCATAGCCAAGTTATGTTCACAAATCATACATTTATAAGATAAAAATTCCTTCATTTCCTCCCTATACTAAATCACCACTGTACATCTTTGCCACTGAATGAATTTTTCTGTGGTCAAGATTTAAAATTCTGGGATATGCTGTTATCAGTATTAATGAAAAACTACTGCTACCCATGCTTAACAGTAGGAAGTAAAACTACTGTATTTGGCTCCTTTAAACAATCCTCATTTTAAGAATTATAAATAGGTGCCAACCCACACAAAGAACAGATTGTGGATTACTGTGTGTGGCGGTGGGGAAGGGGGGGCCTTACTCAACTAAGTTCAAACACTAAAAAAGATTTAATTTGGCTGAAAGTTCTAAAACAGCTGATATTGAACCAGGAAGCTATAATTTATAATGAAATGTTGACATACCCTTAAAAACTACTGCAGCTGTAGTTATACTAAAATAAGGTTTCTCCAGGGTTTACTTACCCTGTAATGCAGGAATACAAGCATAACAATAATATTACTTTCTTTTTTCTTAATATTCACTGACACCTCTCTTTAATATATAAACTTCTACAGCAAATACCTCTAATAATTTTACAATTAAATTAAATTAAGCCCATAATTCTTCTACACTACTTTGGTCTCAACATTTTAAAAACATCAATTAATTTTGAAAATATACAATTTAACAACACAATCCTATCAATAACAAGCACATTTTGTGGTGGACTAAAGACACATTCAACCATGCAATCCAGTGTTCAAATACCTAAATGATAAATAACAATGATTGACTTTTTATGCTAAAAATCATCGAAAACTGGAATAATCTCTTAGACTACAGTGCTCACAAACATGCAGGAAAAGGTTTACATTTCTATCCTTCCTGAAGGAATGTTACAAAATGCCCACCTGTTATACAAGGTAGAGAATTATGCCCCCAATTTCTTATCTATTTCAATCCATTATCTTCTTTTTAGTACCACCTAAAATTTTTACAAACTGTAAAAATCTTCCTGTAAGTTGTGACTAAAAATGAACCTAATCTCATTTAATTTCGGCCTTTAAGGAGCTCAGTCACAGTCATACACTAATAGCTGCCTTTCAGTAAAACAGTGACATCCAGTGGACAAATGAAATAAAGGAACCTGTCAAAATTCCCATCATTATATTTGAGTAGTAAATGACTGCATTTCTAAATCCAACCATTTGACTGTGAATGAGTCCCTACTCATATTGACAAGAAGTCTACAGATTTTTATGAATATATCATCTTATAACTTCTATCTTAAATATATCCTTTCTTCTTCCTACTTAAAATCAATTAAATTGAGCTAGTAAAAGTATATAACTCGAGACTAGTTGATGTTAAAAGAATTACTTTTTCTTCGCTTCCACTATTCCTCACCAAAACTAACTGGTTCATCTCTAGGAATGACAGGATCAAAACAGAAGAAATCTATGTAACTAAACATGAATAACTCACTGCCATCGAGTCAGATCTGACTCACAGCGACCCCTCCTTGGGTTTCTGAGGTGGTTTCACTACGGAAGTAGATTGCCCAACCTTCCTTCTGAGGAGTGAATAGCATTAAAAAAAAATTGAAAAAGGTGAAATCTGAACTTGTTTATGCATTTGCAATTTACAATGTTATTACTGACTATAAATAGATAGAAAGGGATGTAATTAGGAATGCTAACAATCAAATTACATCCTCTTACTTCACTGCTCTATTATTATGAAAGAATACATATTTTAGCAATGATTGTTTCAGTGTTTAAAAACTTACTTTTATAAATCAGTATAAATGAATCTTCATTATAATGTTTAAATAAAAGTAAAAAACTTCCACTGTGCTATGATTTACCATTGATTACATATACTATGTGTGTGTTCAAAAATACAAAATGCAGCCGTGATGTTAACATTGACAGTGTAATGATCTGCTGTAGCTAAGACTTTATGTCTAATTTCCTGGAAAACCATAAAGAAATTGCACAGGTAAAAAATAGAGAGTAAGCAAAGAAAAAATTGAAGAACTGTTATTTTTAAATAAGCAGCCAAATGAAGAAAGCTTTTTTTAAAAAAAGATTAAGAATGTAAAAGTACATTTTAATATTAAAAAAGCATTTTTAAAAATCTATAACAACTTTATGACAAAATCTGGATTTGAAAAAGGCCTGTAAAAACAGCAGGACAGAACTGCCCTCATCACCTTTTACTTTTTCTTATCAGAAAAAAGTATATGTATCTGTGGAACCATACATGATGTTAAAATAGGCATTTATAAAATGGCAGGGAGGATTCATGGGAAGTTTTCATTTGTTTTTTATAATCACTGGCATTGCAGCCAACAGTAGGTCACAAGCAAAACTTGTCTAGCTAAAAGCAAAGTAGAATATAAAGTTTTGAAGTGCATTAGGTCTGTTGCCTGCGTTTTGCTGATCTCATTTTTTCAAAGCGTGACTCCATTTCTTCTAAGACTTTGGGTGTATATCGCACCACTAACTTCACCTTCCCTTGAGCGGCTTTCAGCAGCTCTACAGCTTTTTCATGGTGTTCTCCTTCAACGCTCTAGGAAAAAATACACACACAATTAGTATCTAGGTTTTTAAGGAACTCAAAATGCTTAAAATGCACACAAATATCAGTACTAGAAAAAAATAGAGAAAATCCAGCCTTATTGTCGTCATCAGTGTGAAATCTTCTGCTAAGTCATATTCTTCTTATAGTCTGATTTTTAAATTCCAAATAATTAGCACCTCAATTTACACGCCCTATTATTTCAGTAAGTCAGAAGTAAATCAAGCAACTGCCATTGTATGAGACTAAAACGAGGGTAGACTTCTACCTTAATGTACTGTCTTAATATTAAAGAGCTTAATTACTGCATAAAAAAAAATCAAACTAAACATTGATAATTTACAGTGGAAAGAAACAAAAAACACTTTCTCTTAAAAAAAAAAAAAAAAGATAATACTGCTTAGGATTCACCCAGGAGGTTTTTAAACTACAAACTTTCTTTAGTTTTTTCCCCCAAATCAACATCTTCTGTTTCTATGGCTCAAATACACCTCCAAGTGGTTACAACACATTACTACAAGTAGAAATAAAATGCATCCTTACCACTCCATTAACAGAAAGGAGCTGATCTCCTCGTTTGAGACCCCCATGTCTATCAGCAATTCCACCTGGAATTATTCGAGATATATAGATTGGAGAGTTTTGCTCTTTGCCTCCCATAATATTGAATCCAAGGCCCTCTTCTGTTTTCGGTAGCTCAACAACTCGAGGATGAGAATGTCCTTCGCTGGCAGCAAATGCAGCGACTGTAGCCTGAAAGAAAATCTTATCTATTTAAACATGTGATATTTGTTCACTTCAGTTCTTGTGTCTTTTAAATACTACTTTTGAGGTACATATTCTTGATGTCTGAATGTCCACAAATGGTTTTTTGAGAGATGACTGGAAAGGAAGACTCTGGGCCAACATAGGAAGTATTAACATTTTTCAGGTCACTCCTAGCCCATCCAGTGCCCAGAACTGTGTGCACAGCCCTAGCAAGCAAGCTTGGGGGGTAGATGAACACTGTGCACATTAGAAAAGAACACCCCTCTACCAGCATGCCAGCAGCCTTGAGTGCTCGGTGGGATAGCCCCACTCCCTCACAGGCCTTTCTGTAGGATACAACCTACATCTATAACCTATGTGGAGGTATCCTTTTCTGGATGCTACACTATTTACACTGTATATCAATGGATAATGTGTACTATGAATAACTAATAGGTTAAGACATTACTCAGCATTTGGAAAAAAAGGCCAAAGTGAATGCTGTTGTTTTGCTGTAGCTAACTACCTAGTTACAATTAAAATCCCACAGAGAATGAAACAGCCATATCTTTTTTAAAAAACTTTCGACTAACCTAATTATAGTGGCACAATGGTTAAGGCATTTGGGGGCTAACCACAAGGTTGGTGGTTTGAATCCACCAGCAGCTCCATGGGAGAAAGATGAGAGTCTACTTCAATAAAGATTAACAGCCTTGGAAACCCTAAGGATCAGTTCTGTTCTGTCACACAGGGTTGCTATCAGTCAGAATCAACTCGATGGAAGTGGGTTTGTTTTGGTTTTAATTAGACTAATTATAGCACAAACTTGTTTTATTTTACTTTTAAAAAAGGTAATTAAGTAATTGACTGGTACCATTTTGGTGATGGATCACAGTATATGTGCAAAAATGGAAAGGAAAGGAAGGAAACCAAGATTTGTTGAATATCTACCATGTTTCAAACTCTGAGAGAGAGCTCATTTTTCAATAATGGAACTAATACGCAGAAATCCAGTAAGCTATAAGTTGAACTCAGGAATTAAGCCCAAATTTCTATAGTCTTCTTTATTCTGCTAAACCACATCCATGTATTGTACTTATAGTCAACAGAGAATCCACTATTTCCTTTGGTGAGTGATAAAGTATTATGAATTGAATTGTGTCCCCCACAGCATGTATTGGCATCCTAACCTTCATATCTGTAGATGTAATCATATTGGAAATAGGGTTTATTGTTATGTTAATAAGCTCACACTACCACAGGGTGTGTTGTAAATTTAATCACGTCTGACTTATAAAAAAGCAGACTAAACAGAGCAAGTGCACATACTGGAGGAGACAGTGAGGACTGCCAAGGCTACTGATTTCGACTTTTAGCCTCCAAAACTATGAGAAAATAAATTTCTGTTCTTTAAAGCCACCCAACTGTGTTAGCAGCAGCACTATAACTAAGACACTAACCCACTGTCATCAAGTTGATTCTGACTCATAATGATCTTGTAAGGAGAGAGTAGAACTGCACTACCAAGTTTCCTTACAGAAATAGTCTTCCACATCTTTCTCCCATGGAGCAGATGGTGGGTTCGAACCATCTACCTTTTGGTTAGCAGTTGAGCTCTTTAAACACTGAGCCACCAGGGCTCCTTAACTAAGACACTAAACCAAAAACCAAACTCACTGTCATGAAGTTGATTCCAACTCATAGTGAACCCCACTGGGTTTCCAAGGCTGCAAATTTTCATGGAAGCAGACTGCCTCATTTTCTTTCACAGCAGCTGGTGGGTTCAAACCACTGACCTTCTGTTTAGCAGCCAAATGTCTTAAGCATTATACCAACAGAGCTCCTTTACTACCAATGAAAAATTATTTGCTAATGATTAGTTCTAGTATAAGTCACCTCACACTGATATTTTCTCTAATTGCATATCATTAACACTGAGGTCAACCCCCTAAAAATACCCAGGGCCATCAATGCTGATTCATAGTGATCCTACAGGACAGAGGAGAACTGCCCCATAGTTACAAGACTGTAAATCTCTATGGAAGCAAACTGCCTCACCTTTCTCCTGTGGAGCACCTGGTGGGTTTGAAATGCTGACCTTTTGGTTAGCGGCCAAGCACCTTAACCACTGTGCCACCAGAATTCTTCTGAGGAAAACATTTATTCAGAAAAGCACATAAAACCTGCTATCTGCAGGTCTGAAGAGGTAACCTACTACAGGCATTATACCGTATTTGCAGAATTAAAGTAAAGAAAAGAAGAAAGGCTTTGGAGAAAGAGATACATAAGGAGTATCCCAGCCCTATTTTTACAAATTTTGTGGTTTGAGGCAAGTAACTCAATCTTGCTTGTCACAGTTGTCCTCATCAACAAAGTAAGAGTAATAATTTATACCTCAGAATTTTGATTAAAATTTACATAATACAATTCAGATGTATAATATATATAAAACACAATTATGTACTGAATACGTACTTGCATTTGGGTACAAGTGCATTTTCAATGTATTATCTAAACTTTCCATATAAAAAATCAATTTTTAAAATGTCATATTTATCTTTATACTTGAAAAGTTCAGGGTAGCTTGAAAAAAACTGTGTTAGTATTCAAAATAAGCCTGTTATGATCTAATAATTGCATTTATAAATTTTATATCTGTAATTTATGAAGAATTTTCTCACTTTTAGAAAATGAAAAAATTTTTACCTTTGCAGTTGCATTAGCTCTCACTTCAGGACTGCTACTGATGTCCACCGTCTCATAGACATGTTCATATACCTGTAAAAGCCAAAGTTATCACTGGGATTTTAAATTTCAGAAAATACGCTTGCATTTTTTTTTTTTTTGAAGTTAATGAATATTAAAATTTTAGCAAAGTCACTCATCTTTGTAAATTTTTTTTTTTTTTTTTAATTATAGGTTCCAAAAGTGAGAGGGGCAATTTCTAATGTTTTTCTGAAGATTATTTTATTTCCTTAAAAAATTCTGAAACCAAATTTCAGAATATTAACTACTGAATTCACTCAAGTTTTTAACAAGTGTTTACCTAGTTTACTGACCTCTCTTACAGCATTGCAGAACTCACTTTGAAGAACTCTTTGCAAAGCCTGAAGTTTCTGTGGTGGTACCTCTCCACTCCTCTGTAGTTTTTCCAACAATTCAATTGCTCTGCAAATATCTAGAGTTAAACAAACACACATCGATATATTTTCCCTGCACAATCTCTAAATGCCTAAGTAACAGTGTAGTGGTTAGGATTCACTCCTCAAGGAGTAAGAAGAAATATGTAGAAGATGGACAAGTGTGTAAGTGTGGGTATATGTGCATGTGTATGTGGGAAGGAGGTTGTGTGTGTGTACGTGGAGAGCAGGAATAGAAAAACAGAAGAATGCTCAGTTTTACAATGGATTACAAAGAAATACTGATGTTATGAAGTATGAAATTTGGAAAATAACATCTATGAGAGACATTGAAAATAAAATACAACACAAGAGTAATGTGCTGCTTCAGAAAAACTTAAAGCATTATCAGGAATGATGTAGTCAATAAAAATTTACCTAATTAATCACTATTGTTGTTGTTATGTGCCGTTGAGGCCGACCCGACTCACAGTGACCCCTCCTTGGGTTTTTGAAGCAGTATCACCATGAAGTAGATTGCCTCACCTTCCTTCCATGGAGTGGCTGGTGGGTTTGAATCACCAGCCTTCTGGTTAGCAATCAAGTGCCTTAGGCACTACGCTACCAAAGCTCCCTAATCACTATTAGTAACCTAAATACTAAACAGTACAAAACACTATGTGCAGTGAAATCACTGTTCTTTTCCCAAAGGGAAAAACGATACATATACAGATATAAACTGTTAGTGGCAGAGGCACAGTTGAAACAATAGTACAAATGAATAAAATTAACTGGTCAGTTTTCAACTTAAGTCATTAACACACTGTTTTAATTGAGACAAGCTCAAATACATGTGTGGTCTTTGGCAAGTTATTTAAGCTTCCTAAGACTCAGTTGAACTATGGTGACACAGTAGCTAAAGCACTCAGATGCTAACCAAAAGGTTGATGGTTTGAACCTACCAGTGTCTCTACAGGAGAAAGATGAGGCAATCTGCTTCCATAAAAATTTACAGCCTTGGAAAACGTATAGCGGCAGATCACCTCTTCCTATGGGGTCACCATGAGTTGGAATTGATTCAATGGCAGTGGGTTTTTTATGTTTCAGTTGCTTCCACTGTAACATGGTGATAATGGTATCTTCCTCATGTTACTTGACAATTGAATCAAACAATATATAGAACAGATCTTGGTATACCATAAGCATAAATGTTATATTGGGATCAATTAATCATAAGAAATATCAAGGAGTTAATAATTAGAATTTATATTTTTTTAAAATTTTAAGCATGTTAGGCAATTTTCAATGGGAAGTATGAGAATATTCAAATATGTTTCTGAATTATGAAATTTCATGTCTTAGAGTCCTCTCAGAACAATGTTAATGACTATCTCTAATTTTTTTTTCTTGTTTTCATACTCCAAACCAAAAACCCAAACCTACTGCCATCAAGTCAGTTCCAAATCACAGTGACCCTACAGAACAGAGTAGAACTGCTCCACAGTGCTTCTAAGGCTGTAAATCTTTATGGAAGCAGACAGTCTCTTTCTCCCACAGAGCAGCTGGTGGCTTCAAACTGCTGACCTTCTGGTAAGCAGCCGAATGCTTTAACCACTGTACCACAATGGCTCCTTGTACTCCAGGGAGCTACAATAGCTATTATTCTACTATTCCAATGCCTCCTTTTCACTTAAATGGAAAAAGTTCTGAATTTCATGTTATACTGAAGGACTACAAAATTTTCTTTATGGAATTATATGGTCTTTACGTTTACAGCTGGAAAACTTAGGAATAAATGTAATGAAGAAAGATTTTTCAATTTCAGGTAATAAAACTCTTTGTTGTTACCATTAGTTGCTGAGTCGGCTGTAACTCACAGCAACTTTATATGGAATAGAACAAAATGTTGCCCAGTCCCGTGCCATCTTCATAATTGTTGGTAAACAAAATCTTAAACTGATGATAATCAAATGCAATGGAAACAAACAAATCTCTACTCTGATTTGCCACCATGAGGATGGCTGATGAACGGGACTGCTGGCTCATCAATCATTTCTGGTTTGTAAAGTTACAACATATAAGCCATATAAAAATCCCAAGTTAACGAAAACATTGCAAAAAGTAAAATATTCTTTACTGAATCTAAACTGTACCTAATATGTGTTTAAATGTGTTCCAGTGAGTCATGTTTTGATCATTTAGAAGGCACTCTAGATCTTGATCAGGCTCATCAATTTTACACTGTAAAATGCACACATTAATACAGTGTTAAAAGAATTCTAAACAAGAATCAGAATTGATGTAAGCTTTCTGATCCTGCTAAATGGCTAGGACTAGTAAATCACACCCTATTAATTAACATTCTATTGTGTAACTGAAGGAGCTCTGGTAGCATAGGTTGGGCAATTTACTTCCATAGTGACACCGCCTCAGAAACCCAAGGAGGGGTTGCTATGAATTGAGTTCAACTAGGTGGCAGTGAGTTTAGTTTTGGTTTGGTGTGTAACTGAAGGAGAGGAAAAAGAAAAAAATACAACTACCAAAAACAAAGCCATGACTATCAAAAGTAAATGTCAGATGTGAAGTTCCATATTATTTTGTGCTGCACTAAAAATACAAAAGACCGCCAACATGTTAGAATCCTACAACAAGCTCTCAGAGAAAAACACCTACTCCTCTTAATACCAAACAGCTCTGTTCCCAGCTACAAAGCACAGTGCCATTGTACTCAGGAGGGAGTGTCACAGTCTTAGGCCCAACTTAGCAAATCTTCCCCGAGTAGTTAGTCCACTGTCAAAAAATGATGCTTTAATTAATAGTCTGGTGAGTTGGAGAGAAACAATCTCATGTAAAAAGCAGCTTCCAAACGTTAAACACCATAAGGAACAAATTAACAATGCTAAATGTGCATTTGTTAGTGTGAAGGCAGGAGGAAGGAGATTTTTCTCAGTACAAAAATTCTAAAAAACCTATTCCCTTCTTAGAGGAGACGTTACTTAGTATATTCAGACTGTAACTGCAAATGTTTACAAGAGAATTAAATCTACATCCTAATTAACCTGGTGCCATCCAGTCGGTTACGACTCCTGGCGGCTACCTGCCTGCGTAACACTGAAACTGCTCCACTGGAACTTCTTGGCTGGGATCTTTACAGAAGCAGGTCACCAGGTCTTTCTTCTGCATGGCTGCCAGGTGGGTTCCAGCAGCCAGCCTTCAGGTTCAGTGCAAGTTCAGTTCAGTGAAGTTCAGTGCAGGGCAGTTTGTGCCAAGGACCTACTTTGATTACTACTAGCACTTGAATTGTTTATTCTGTACATCTTAACTATCATCAATGACTTCTAACACTGGTATGTCAAAAGCATACTTAAAATTGTTAGATATAAAGGATTTTGGGAGGAAACAGTCCAGTGCTGAAAATCTGTAGAGGGACTCTGGTAGAAGTATAGTCAGGGATTTTTCACAAGCTTTTCATTCTAATTACTCAGAAGAACAGGTTCTATTTTCCTTGACCGAAAAAACAAAACAAAACAAAAAAACACAAAACCAAAACTCCCTGCCGTCGGTTCCGACTCATAGTGACCCTTCCTTGGGTTTCCGAGGCAGTATCACTATGGAAGTAGATTGCCCAACCTTCCTTCCAAGGAGTGGCTGGTAGGGTTTGAACCTCCAGCCTTCTGGTTAGCAGTCAAGTGCCTTAGGCACTACGCCACCAGCGCTCCTTGACAAGCAACCAACCACAGCTACCAAGTGTAAGGTTTGTACAGAAGGAATAAGATTGCACTCTTAAGTACTTTACCATCTACCAGTATTCCACCTAGGTAACCAAGTTGGTTACACCTCTTTCTCAAGATAGTAAAACACCTACACCATACCTGGGAGGGGCACTACAAAAAAAAAAAAAAAAAAAAA
>NW_006921908.1:2050719-2054871 GCF_000298275.1 Orycteropus afer afer | reverse complement strand
CCTTCCGAGGAGTGGCTGGTGGGTTTGAACCGCCAGCCTTCTGGTTAGCAGTCAAGTGCTTTAGCCACTATGCTACCAAAGGCAGGAATACTCCACCCCCAAATAAAGTGAGGTGGTGAAATGACAGAATTTGTATAGTGTCAATAAATGGCGTTCTGGGGGAATGACCTATGGGTCCTGTAAGTGTACACCATGTGATTGAAAGCAAGAGCATTGGGTTTGTGCGCTCAAACACAGAAGCAGTGCGAGGGCTACATAACGAAAGCTTTAAGCGGTGTCGTCCATACGAACTGGGTGTGTGATGTTCGCTTCTCCGTTTTACACGTCTTTAAACGCCATGTCTGCTATGTCCATCCAGACGGCGCATATGTGGCATGTGTCTAAGAACGCAGGCAAGTTGTATGTGACTGTGCTATGCCCCGGGACAGTCCTTGCGGACAAGACGTGGGGTCTGGGTACCAATTCAGAGACCACAAGCGCCCTCCCGGAGGCTGGGAGCAGCGACGTCGGCAGGCACCCGCGCCAGCGCTAGGACGGCCTCGCTCCGAGTGTCGGAGCCTGGGTCGCCCCTCCTCCCCTCTGGCGACGCGGCACATAGCCACCCCTTCTGCCCACCCCGGCTGGGCCTCGGCTGCACTCACCCCTCTCCAGCCGCACAGGTTCCCCTAGCGCCGCCATCTTCTCCCTTTGCCCGCAGACCCACAGGAAATGACGACAGAGAGGCCTCGGTGTTGGGCGGGGCCTAACCCGGAGGGCGAGGGCCGGCTAGGATCGCGAGAGCAGGAGGTGAAGCTTAAGGTACCCGGCCGCCGGGCTTCTCGGGTATGTTTTCTGAGTGTGTGTTATCCGTCTTGAGGTTCTGTAGTTTCCCGGCCTTCCAAGATCTACCAAAGCCTCTTTCCTGACACTTACTCTTTGCTTCGTGGTTCAAGCTTTATCGTACCCTCTTGAAACTCTTGGCTCTACACGGAAGAGTCGGGGAATCTGGACTTACAGTTCTTGCGTGGCCATTAGCAGTTTTGTGACTGCTAACAGCTCATCCGGGAGCTCTGGTAGCATAGTGGCTAAAGCACTTTACTGCTAACCAGAAGGCTGGCGGTTCAAACCCACCAGCTACTCCTTGGAAGGAAGGTTGGGCAATCCTACTTCCGTAGTGATACTGCCTCGGAAACCCAAGGAGGGGTCGCTATGAGTCAGGGCTGACTCGATGGCACATAACAACAACAACAACAACAACAGCTCATCCAGGAGCTCTGGTGGCCTAGTGCCTAAGGCGTTTGACTTTTAACCGGAAGGCTGGCGGTTCAAACCCACCAGCCACTCCTTGGAAGGAAGGTTGGGCAATCTACTTCCGTAGTGATACTGCCTCGGAAACCCAAGGAGGGGTCACGATGAATCGGAAACGACTCCACGACAGTGCGTTAACGGCTCATCCGCTCTCGGCCTCAATTTCCCACAGCCCCATCAGTGCGACGTGGGGCGCTATCTCTGAGCTCCCTTCCTTTCTTACTTTCTGGGATTAGGTGGCTGTTAAGTGTGTAAATAAGATATTGAAAATAAACTGCAGATGCATAGCAAATTCTCTGTGGCAGCAGTTCTTTTAAAAATTCAACGGTTGAATCTTCCCTACAAATCTGAGAATAAGGGTGGAAATAATGCATGCGGTACTAAGACTGTGAAACATAATCTGGGTGAAGCAGAGTAAGGAATTTAAGTACATAAAAGTAGTAATTTTAGAATGCTAATTACTAACATGTTATATAAATGAACTTTTATAATGCCGGTAATATTCTTGATGCATTATAGATTCTTGGGACCACTATGAAAATTTCCTGAATCAAGAAAAAATTGGTTCCTAATTTAAATGAAATACTAATTGCACCAGTGTTCAGATTCCACTGCGGTAGAAAAGAAATGTGGCAGTCAGCTTCCCTAAGGATTTACATCCTTGGAAACCCTATGGACGGTTTTACCCTGCCCCATAGCATCACTATGAGTCGACTGGATGCCAGTGGTTGGGTAGATTCCACGAACATTCATTCAAACCTTAGGCTGTGTTGACACTGAGTTAGGTGCTTTCATGTACAAGTTTTAAACATTTAATGACAAGATTTTTTAAAAAACCTTCTGGTTGCCCTGGGTCCACCCTCTCCGTCCAACTGTTGTATTTTCTTCTCCTAATCTACCATGACCCACCAGCCACTCCTCAGAAGGAAGGTTGGGCAATCTACTTTTGTAGTGATACTACCTGGAAAACCCAAGGAGGGGTCCTATGAGTCGGGTTCGACTCGAAGGCACATAACAACAATCTACCATGAAAGGAGCCCAGGTGGACAGTGCTTATGTGCTCATCTGCTAATGGAAAAGTCTGTGGTTCAGAAGGTCTGCAATTCTGACCAACCAGCTATTCCATGGGAGGAAGATGTGGCAGTCTGCTTCCATAAAGATTAAATAAAAAGCAAACTAAACTCACTGCCATCAAGTTGCCAAGGGTTTCCAAGGCTGTAAACCTATTTACTGAAGCAGACTACTTCATCTCTTTTCCAAAGAGTGGATGGTGGATTTGAACCACTGACCTTTTGGTTGGTAGCCAGATGCCTTAACCACTACATCACTAGAGCACCTTTCCTATCCCGTCTCTATGAGTTGAAATTAACTTGACAATAATGGGAATGGGAATCCATCATGATTGTCACCACTCTACTCTTATCATTGAACACTGATTTTATCATCACAGCTTTCTCTTAAGAAACTTTCAGTGGTTTCTCTCCTATTCTTTATTGCTAAAACCTTGCACACTCTGACCCTAACTCATCCATCTAACCTTATATCTTGTTATCTCCTCCCCACTGAATACCACCATCACACCAGTCAAGGTGGAATATTCAAAATTCCAACTCATAGAGACCTTACAGGGTAGAGTGGAATTGTTCCATATGGTATCCTAGACTGAAATCTTCGGCAGCATGTTGCCAGATCTTTTCTCACATAGAGAGACTGATGGATTCAAACAGTGACCTTTCAGTTAACAGATGAGTCATTGTGTCACCAGGAGTCCTTGATAATGCATAATTAATCTACTTTATACCTTACAATTATAGAAAAAACTACGTATCCTCTTTTTACAGTGCCCTTAGTTCAGAAATCTAAGATAGGGCAATTGTGGCTTTAAACTAGGGTGCCAACGTTTAAATTTTAAAACGATTTTCAAAAATTCTACAAATTTTTATAGCTTCCTTGACCTTTTCCAGCAGCAGTGGGGAGCTCTTCTCTGTGTCCCATCAAGAAACCCCAGTAATCCAAGGAGACAGCAAGGCAAAGGCAAGGAAAGCAATGTGACCACCAGCCAGGCTAAAGAGGACCCCTTTGTGAGCTTAGGACACCTCTCCTGGTGGGGTGGAGACAGTGTGGCACCATACATGGCTAACTAAAGGCTCCCCATCTGTACGGTCTGGGGGTAGACCATCTTCCCTTAGAATATGCTAGGGCATGGCAGACAATGCATCAGGTGTGTTTAATATAATATATTATGTATACATTTGGGAAACAACATGTTTCAAATTCTGCAGGAGTGGCACCTTGATATCAGGGAAACAGCACTGAACTAGCTATCAGGAGCTCTGGTTTCTAATCATGGATGAGCCACCAAGTGGTACTGTGACCTTGAGGATATCACTTTCACTTTCATGCTCTAGATCTGTTTCCTCATCTATCAAGATTGTTGAACAAGATCTGTCTGCATTTGAAAATTACATATATACCAAAAAAAAAAAAAAACAAGCTCACTGCCATCGAGTTGATTTTGACTCATAGTGACCCCCATCGGGTTTCCAAGGCTGTAAATCTTTATGGGAGCAGTCTGCCTCATCTTTCTTCCAGAGCAGCTGGTGGGTTCAAACTACCGAGCTTTTGGTTAGCAGCCAAATGCCTTAACCACTATACCATCAGAGCTCCTTATATATATGTATATACATAATTTAATGCATTAGTTAGCAGTGTTTTGTTCTGTTGCACAAAGGTCACTGTGAGTCAAAACCAACTCAATGGCACCTAAAAACAACAACATTTATTTAAATACAGATTCTCTTGGCCTTCGTGGGCTTAATAAATCATAATTTCTGGGGATAGGCTCTGGGAATATATATTTAATTA
>NW_006921908.1:2046581-2050619 GCF_000298275.1 Orycteropus afer afer | reverse complement strand
TATATATGATGCAGCCAGCCTGACACAAGGACCAGTGTCTGGGGTCTTCTGGAATAGATAATTTCTTGGGTTTTTCTGGCAGAAAAAAAAAAAAAAAAAAAAACCCTTTCTTTGTGACATTGCAGAAGCAAATTGTTGAGAGAATTATTTCTATTATGAAAGAATACAGTGATCTTACATAAAGGCCAACATTTCTAGTAGGTCAAAATTTTACACATCATTAACTATTTGACACAAAAGCAAGAAAAATATTTGGGAGCTACTTGTGAGAGGGGAAAACATAATTTCATTAACAACCCATTTGTATTCAACTCACAATTTTTTTTAAAAAAAGTCAGCTATGGTAGAAGGAGAGATCTAAAATCCTCCTTTACCATGAATTTCTGTAGTATTAGAATTGGGAAGGACTTAGAGAGCCCAAATTCTTTCCTTTACTGGGATAGTTAAGGTTGTATGTCAACTTGGCTGGGCCTGGTTGAGTGTCTGGGCAGCTGGATGTAGTTATTCCCCATGGTGAGACTGGTGATTGACTCCATGGAGGAATCTACTGGAGCAGCTGAGTAGCTGCCTCAGGGATGTGGGCTGCTTCCAGTAGATAAGAAGCAACTTTGCTCCAGCTGATGGCACTCTCAAACCCTGCATGTAGTCGAGTCATCATTCAACAGCCTGCCATGCCCTGCCAATCTTGGGACTTCTAGACTTGAATTAGTGGCCTAATGTGTTGTTTGGCAACATTGAGACTGTGCCTTTTTACTTGTCAACTTTAGGTTTGTCAGCCTCAGCAGCTAGCTGCTGCCTGAGTGAAGAAAAGCCTCCAGCTTCATTGGGCCAGGAGCAGGAGGCAGAGCTGAAGCCCAAGGTTGAGAGACTTTCACCCAGCCCCCTAGAGCCTGGCACCTTGAACTCAGACTTGTGGCTTCCAAAATTATAAGAGAATAAACTCCTGTTTGTTCAAGCCATTCTATTTGTAGTATATTCCTGTCAGAGCAGCACTCGGTAACCAAAACACTTTACAGAAGAGAAGACTGATCAGTCCCATGTCTCAAAAGAGATAATTGTGAGCATGAAGGAAGCAAAACTACTTTTGTGCCTCAGCCAGGTTATTAAATCTCCAGGCTTTCTAATCAAGAATTGCTCTTCCTGTAGAAGAGCTCTTCTTCACCTCTTGCTTCCTCATATTACTTCCTGCCTCGAATAAAGAGATGCACTCAAATTAAAATAGGAAGTCTGGGTCTAGACAAATCCCAGTGAAAGCTAAATTATGCAAATTTAGTCTATGTATAAAAAATGAAAGTCCTAAGTAGGCTGCCAGGGTATAAATGCTTTCTTAACCTGAGACATTGCAGATATTATGTACTAAGGCAGCATGAGTAAAACCAAAAATGAGTGCATAGGGATAGTTGAAGGAAGGAAGCTGTCTCCAGCTAGGAAAGTAGAAAGTAATACAAGGTAGCAAGAGGTAACAAGTGGAATGTTTTACTATTTTGCCTGTCAAACCATACACAGAGAGTTTATACATTGAATGAACCTGTGAATTACTGTATAGCATAGATATGTAGCAGTTAAGACATCACGCGACCTATTGGGCAAATCTGCTGCAAAGGACCTTTTTCAAGTGCTGAAGAGCAAAGATGTCTCCTTGAAGACTAAGGTGTGCCTAACCCAAGCCATGGTATTTTCAGTTCCCTCTTATGCATGTGAGAGCTGGACAATGAATAACAAAGACCAAAGAAAAGTTGATGCTTTTGAGTTGTGGTGTTGGTGAAGCTGCCAGAAGTAACAAATCTACCTGGAAGAAGTGCAGCTGGAATGCTCATTGGAAGCGAGAGTGGCCAAACTTTGTCTCACCTACTTTGGTCATGTTGTTGAAGGGACCATTCCCTGGAGAAGGATATCATGCTTGGTGAAGTGGAGGGTCAATGAAAAAGGAGAAGACCCTCAACGAGATGGATTGACATAGTGGCTGCAACGATGGGCTCAGGTATAGCAGGGATTGTGAGGCTGGCACAGGACCAGGCAGTGTTTCCTTCTGTTGTACATAGGTCACTATGAGTCAGAGATGACTCGATGGCACCTAACAACAAAAATAGATATTTAAGGAGGAACCCTGGTGGCACAGTGATTAAGCACTCAGCTGCTAATGGAAAAGTCAGCAGGTCGAACCCACCAGCCGCTCCATGGGAGAAAGATGAGGCAGTTTGCTTATGTAAAGATTACAGCCTTGGAAATCCTATGAGGCAGTTCTGCTGTGTCATATATGGCTGCTATGAGTCTGAATTGACTTGATGGCAGTGGTTAGTTTGTTTGTTTTAGATATTTGAAGCAATTATATCCTATTATGGAGTAAAACATTATTCTAAAGTAAAGGGATTGATGCAGGAATGTAGCAGTACAATTAAGGTATCAGTTTTCTTTCTTTTACCAGTAGAATTTCTATGATATGGACCTTAGAAATGTAAAATTTTGTAATAAATGGCTTCTTTATTTCAAGTAAATGATACTGTGAAATGTGAAATAGCCTGCATTTTAAAATGAAATAAACAATATATAGAACTATTTGTACTAATCATTTTGAGGAGCCTCTTTTCAAAACCAAAAACCAAAAAGGGAATTTTTCTTATCACAGATCTCAGATCAGAAGAACATAAAGCTTCATCTTGGATAACCAAAGATCTAAAGTAAACACTACTTTTCCTTGTTATGATGGGTTGCAGATTATATTAAAATGAAGGTTTACTTTATTAATGTCACTTGTTTCATCATCACTCTATAGTACATATAAAGGCACAGATTGATGTATTTTTCTGGCATCTTCCTGACGCACCCCTGCCCTAAATAAATCTGTTTGCCAGGATCTTGTTGCTTAAATTAGCCATCTCAAACCCTTGGTTCTGCCAACACAGGGGATTGTGCCAATGTTCTCAGCATTTACTGGCACACGAGCTGTTGCCTTTTCCTTGGCTTTCAACATGTACCTGAGGCCATCATCTTTCCTTCACAATACAAAACTCTGGCTTATGGGCTCCACAGACAGATTTCAGGATTGGTTGAGCTCACTCTGGTTCTCTCCACAATGTGCATTCTGCACAATGTATTTTCAGCCATACAATATATTGTTCAGAATTTGTCGTGCACATACTTGCAGATTGGCAGAGCCACCTGCCAGAGATGAGAACCTTTTAAGTTTTTGTCAAACGTCATAAAATGTGTTCCATGATTAATTTTGTGGGCACAGATTGGTTTTTGCACAGAGTCCAAAATTTGGGATATGTCACAGTGACTAAATGGCACTGGCATGCTGAATGAATTTGGAATTTGTTTTGTCAAGTGTGGGAGCAGGCACACAGATGGGCTTTGATCCAGTGGTGCTGCTTGGAATTCTCATTATAGCAATGATGTCACCTGTCACGTGGAGTGGGTGATAATGCTGCCAAATTATGGAGAAAAGCAAGGCTAATAGCAAAATCTACAGGCCCAAGGGAAAGTGCTTTTGGTAGCCCAGGAAGATTTTACTATTAGCTGATTTCTGCTTAAAAGACATAAGCATTGTGTCACAGCTACCAAAAATATGGGTAGCAGAAATGCAGGCAGAAAAGGAAAATTCCAACTGAAAGAGTCCTTTTGGAAGAGCTCATAAAATCTAGGAAGTCCTCACCTCATAGAGAAAACCAAGAAAAACAAATGTGTCCTTCCCTTGTGGATTAGACTAAGAAATCTTTTAGCTGAAAGCAAGTCTTTCTGCAATGTCTAACCAAATCCAAATCAAGGCATTTTGTTTTATAAGAAAAGCTTTGTTTACTTAAAAGATGAGCAACCATGCTGGGGAATAGAAAAAAGAAACATGAAGTTTACAGTGGCAAATACACTGAAGCAATTCTCACCAAATATGCACATCAGAATTCTCTGAAAGTCTTCAAAATACCGACATGATGCAGCTAAAGCAACACATAGAGGGAAATTTGTAGCTTCAAATACCTTTATTGGAAAGGAAGATTTCAGATCAGTAACCTGAACTTTTATCTTAAGGAACTGGAAAAA
>NW_006921908.1:2030485-2046481 GCF_000298275.1 Orycteropus afer afer | reverse complement strand
AAAAAAAAAAAAAAAAAAAGGAAGGAAAGAAAAAAATAAAGATGAGAGTGGAAATAGAAAATAAAAAGCAATAGAGAAAATCAACAAAATGGAAATTTTATTTCTTGGAAAGGTTATCAAAATTGATAAAACTTTAGCTAGACAGACCAAGAAAAAAATAGAAAATAGAAAAGATTTGAATGACTAAAGAATGCACAAAATAAGCCACATAAACAGAAACGTAACTTGCAGGTCCAACAATGCAACACCATCTTCTTCCATCAATGTAAAAGAGAGAAACAGAATGAGTAGGCATTTTGAAAGAGGTCAAGGGGAGGCCCTCATGTGCCTTGGTTGGGCAAGCACAATGTAGTCTGGGATGAAGCAAGATTCAGGACTGCACATGGTCTCCATTCTTCATGTCCCCTCCAACCTCAAATATTTTACGTACAAGGGATGTGCTCTGCTCCAGGCTCTTCTTTCTTGGTGGTAGTGAGGTCCCTCCTCTCTGCTCACTTCTGCCTCCTTTTATTTCTTATAAGATAAGAAATATGACTCAAGCAAGGGTGGACTTGAGTAAGGGTGGTGAAGGGTAGGACCTGAGTCACCTTCTTATCAGGCTGTGATTCAAATACAAACCACCCTCATCATGCCTCATTAACATATAGAGGTTAGGATTCACAACACATGTCACAAAATGGAGGAAAATTACATCAGGTCACAAAATGGAAGATAACCACACAATACTAGGAATCATGGTCTAGCCACGTTGACACATACTTAGTGGGGTCAAAATTCAATCCATGACATTCCACCCTTTGTTGTTGTTGTTGTTGTTAAGTGCCGTCGAGTCATTTCCGACTCATAGCGACCCCATGCACAGCAGAACAAAACACTGCCCGATCCCGCGCCAGCCCCACAATCCCTGCTATACTTGATCCCATCATTGCAGCCACCATATCAATCCATCTCGTTGAAGGCCTCCCCCTCTTTCGTCGACCCTCCACCCTACCAAGCATGACATCCTTCTCCAGGGAATGGTCCCTTCTTACAACATGACCAAAATAGGTGAGACGAAGTCTGGCCATTCTTGCTTCCAAGGAGCATTCTGGCTGCACTTCCTCCACGACAGATCTGTTAGTTCTTTTAGCAGTCCACGGTACTTTCAGCATTCTCCGCCAGCACCACAACTCAAAAGCATCAACTCTTCTTCGGTCTTCCTTATTCATTGTCCAGCTCTCACATGCATACCAGGCGATTGGAAATATCATGGCTTGTGTCGGGTGCACCTTAGTCCTCAAAGAGATATCCTTGCTCCTCAGCACTTGAAACAGTTCCTTTGCAGTTGACTTTCCCAATGCTACACGTCGTCTAATGTCCTGACTGCTGCTTCCATTGGCATCAATTGTAGAACCAAGCAACGTGAATTCCTTGACAACCTCAATCTTCTCTCCATTTATTGTGATGCTGCTCATTGGTCCAGTTGTGAGGATTTTTGTTTTCTTTATGTTGAGATGTAATCCATACTGCAGACTGTATTCTTCAACCTTCATCAGTAGGTGCCTTAAGTCATCCTCACTTTCAACAAGCAAAGTTGTATCATCTGCATATCTCAGGTTGTTAATGATTCTTCCTCCAATCCTGATACCATGTTTTTCTTCATATAGTCCAGCTTCTCGGATTATTTGCTCAGCATATAGATTGAATAAGTGTGGAGACAGAATACAACCCTGACGCACTCCCTTCTTGATTTTAAACCATGTAGTGTCCCCTTGTTCTGTTCGAACGACAGCCTCCTGGTCAAGGTACAGATTCCTCATGAGTACAATCAAGTGCTCGGGGTTTCCCATTCTTCTCAATGTTGTCCATAATTTGTCATGATCCACACAATCAAATGCCTTTGCATAGTCAATAAAACACAAGTAAACATCTTTCTGGTATTCCCTGCCTTGAGCCAAGATCCATCTGACAACAGCTATGATATCCCTTGTTCCACGTCCTCTTCTGAATCCGGCTTGAACCTCTGGAAGTTCTCTATCAATATACTGCTGCAAACATTCCACCCTTTGGCCTCCCAAAATTTATGTCCTTGCTCCATGTAAAATATATTCACCCCATCATATCATTCCAAAAGTCTTAATCAACTATAACTCCAAATATCTTCTGAATCATCTAAATTAAACATGTGTGAGAGTTTAGGTTTATTCCATCCTAGGCTAAATTCCTCTTCATTTGTGAACCTGTGAAATCTAGAATACAAGATATCTCTTTCCAAATAACAGTGGTAGAATAGGTACAAGGAGATGTTTCCATTACAGATGTGTGAAATTGGAGGGAAACAAGGCATGATGGTCAACAAGTAAGTCCAAAACATAGCAGAACAATTTATATTAGCTCTCAAAACGTGAAAATAATCCTCTGTTCTCTGGGCAATGGTCATGCTCTCTGGGTTCTGGGTGGAGGCTCCTCAGCCCTGGGCTTCAGCTCCAGCTTCCAGGGCCACTGGAATAGCAACTCTGCATCCACAAAATGGGAGAAAATGTGTTCAAATCATATATTTGATTCAGGATTTGATATAGAATGCATAAATAACACTTGTTAGTTGCCATTGAGTGACTTCCTACTCATAGCGATCCTATGTACAACAGAAGGAAACACTGCTTGGTCCTGTGCCAACATCACCATTGCTATATTTGAGCCCATTGTTTGTAGCCACCATGTCAAGCTATCCATAATAAGAAGACAAAGAATCAGTATCTGGCCTAAAAGATCAGTAGTGCCAAGGTTGAGAAATTCTGCTTTAGGGAGAAAGAAACATTTGTAAAGGGATCATTAGAATTTTCACAAGTAGATAAATGCGAATTTCAGTGACAGGTCTGTGCGCAAAGTCATTCAGGAAAACATATTTGTCCTGTTTAGGAAATGTGGAGGGGTTCAGTGGGACTTAGGGTGCACAGCTGGGGTTGATGAGCTGTGGAAGAAAAGGGAGCTGAACTTTTTAGTTAGAGGCTCCTGAAAGGTTGAATTTTATTCTTTGGGCTAGATTCAGCTGCTGATGTATTTTAAAAATGGACATCACAGGATTAGAACCATAACCAGAAATATAACCAGAGAGAAAAGCTTTGGTCCTCACAGTAACCATTTAAAATTCATTACTATCTGGCAAGGAAATGGAGGAATTGGGACTCTCATACACTGCTGGTGGGACTGTCAAATGATACAACCACTGTGGAAAGCAGTATGGCTATTCCTTAGAAAGTTGAAATTAGAAATACCATTTGATCTAGCAATTCCATTACTAGGTATATACCCTAAAGAAGTGAGAGCCAGGACAAGAACAGATATATGCACACCCATGTTCATTACAGCACCATTTACAATATTGAAATGATGGAGACAACCTGGGTGCCTATCAACAGAAGAATGGATAACCAAACTATGGTACATATGCACAATGGAATACTATGCAACCCTAAAGAACAATGTAGAAGCTGCAAAACACTGCATAACATGGATGAACTTGGAGGACATTATGCTGAGTGAAGTAAGTCAATCACAGAAGGACATATGTTGCATTAGTTCATTATTGTAAAAAGTCAAGGAAAGATTTATATGGAAGGAAACTTTCTTTATTGGTTACCAGGGTGGGAGGAGAGGGGAGGGAATACTGTAAGAACAAAACAAAACAAAAAATTAAAAGGAAAAAAAAGATTTACCACCTCAGAAACCCAATGAGGGTTATTGCTATGAGTTGGAATCAACTTGAAGGCAGTGGGTTTGGTGGTTTTTTTTAGATATATAAAAAACAAAAACCAAAAAAACCTCATTGCCATCAACTCGATTCTGACTCATCGTGACTGTATGACAGAGCAGAACTGGCCTATAAGGTTTCTAAAGCTGTGATCTTTACAGAAGCAGACTGCCACATCTTTCTCCTGCTACATCGTATCTTTCTCCCATGCGCAGCTAGTAGGTTCGATCCACCAGCATTTCAGTTAGTAGCCAAGCATTTGACCATGGTGACACCAGGGATCCTTGCTCTCACAGTAGACAGTAAGAATATTCCTGTTAGGAAGAGAGTTGACTTCATCAGGATGTTGTCTGTTGCTAAGATCTGCCTGTTGGAAAATGTCAAAACTTCAAAGACGGAAGGAACAATTCTGCATAATTGGGCCAGGATGGATACAAGAGGAGAGGGAAGTGTGACAAAGTGACGAGAAGCAGAGGGTGTGAGAGAGGTGCAACAATGAGATGTATATTGTGAGAACTTTTCTCCTGGCCTGTAAATCTTCAGTACCATCTACAAAAATCATAACATGCTTGTTGTGTTTGGATTTCTTGTGGAAAATTGCTATAGTTTGATTGACTAGAAACTGTGGGAGGAAAGTGGTGAGGATGTACAAAGACATGGAGCAGGGAAGCCCAACTCAAACCCAGGTTTCAGAAAAGTCACTCTGATTCATTGTGGGGAGGTCAGGTTAGAAGTGGGACAAAGGGTTCATCTCCCACTACTCCCTTTTTGGTTCTTATAGTCCTGTCCCACAGAACTGCCCTTGTTCCTCATATAGGCCATCTTTAGTCATACCTGTCTGCCTTCTGCTTGGCATATTTTCTTCTTCTCTGTTCAGCAAACTTCTACTTACCCTTTGACACCCACTTCAAATGGTCCATTCTCTATGCTGCACTTTATACAGTGTTTACTCAAGTGTTTGTTTTCCCTAGCTAGATAGTGAACTTCTCAAGGCTATGGATGGTATTTTATCCTTCTCTAACTCTCCAGCAGATAGCAAAGAATCTAGCATATTACCCATGCTTAATGATCATTTACTGCATAAAGTATGGGTGGAGAAAGTGAGTGGTAGAAAAATTGTAGCTCTGGGCCTGCATAGGCTTTGCTTGGATGTTATTAAAACTGTACTTTTCTTCCTTATTAATTTTATGTTTTAAATTTCATTCTCTATCCTAAATATTTCCTTCCGATAGATGATATTCTATTAGGAAGGAGAAAACCAGGAGTATGACCTTAAGCCTGAGTGAGTAGATTAAAATCATGTTTCAATATGCTTTTTAGAATGCTTCTGTGTTATTAATTTAACTTTGACCTGCTTATTAACATTCCATTATAAAGGAAACAATTGTAAAAATCATTAAGAGTATTTCTACAGATCTTAGCCACTGACTCATCTTGCCAGACCACAATTAACTTGACCTGGATATCCCTCATTCAGAGTTATCAGGTACACTTTTATTTTGCTAAACACTAGTAAACATTTATTCTTGGGCTGACTTTTGTATGTGTTTTGTTGTTGTCGATAATGATGTAAAGAAGGTTCTATATAAGAACAGCTGCACATATTGGAATATGCCCAAGGTGCAGCTTTTTGAACATCTTCCCCATACAGGTCTTATGCATTGCCTCTGGTCTCAGCAATTAATAAGGGTTTCCATTAGTTAAAGCATGAAGCCTCTAGCCATATTAGCTTCATTGGGAAGAAGGTAATACTTTTCTCAGATCAGAAATCTATATTTGGAATGTAGATATTTTGTCCTTTTTGTTTGTTATTTCTTTGACATACTTTAGACTTTAGTAAACCTGTTTTTGAAAGTATAATCACATTCATTTAAGAGTTTTTCCAACTCTTTTAGGGCAAGGTTTAATAAAGGAGCTACTCATTCTGAGTCTGAGGGCATGGTGGTGATGGCACCAAATTTCAAAGAGCCCAGGGCCCTGGCAAGATACTGGCAACATCGCTGCCTTCTCTCTTCTCAATATTCACAGCCTTCCTGCCATAATCTACCTAGAGACAGTCAAGAACAATCTCACCACTCTTGCTTAGTCCTGTTACAGCAGTTACCACATGTCTTAGTTATCTAGTGTTGCTCTAACAGAAATGCCACCAGTGGATGGCTTTAAGAAACAGAAATTTATTTTCTCACAGCTTAGGAGGCTAGAAGTCCAAATTCAGGGTGCTGGTTTTAGGGGAAGGCTTACTCTCTCCTGTTGGTTCTGGAGGAAGGTCCTTGTTTCTTCCGAGCTTCTGCTCTGGGAGATTTTCATGGGGCTTGGCGTGTGTCTTTCCCCATCTCTGCTTCTCTCACTTGCTTGTTTATCTCTTTTATGTCTCAAAAGAGATTGATTTTAAATTGGCAAAACATACTACACAAAAACATTGTTCCACAACCTACTTTGGTGAGTAGTGACTGGGATCTTAAAATCTTGCAAGCAGCCATCTATACGCAATGATGGGTCTCTCCTCGTCCGGAGCAATGAAGAATGAAGAAAACCAAAGATGCATGGAAATAATTAGTCCAAGTGACTAGTATACCATGTGACTGAGCCTATATGACTATGAAACCAGAAGAACTAGATGGTGCCCAGCTACCAAGGTCAACCACTCAGAGGGGGATCTATGTAGGAGATCCTGGATAGAGTAGGAGAACAATGTGGAACAAAACTAAAAATCATTAAAAAAAAAAAAAAAGGTGGGGGGAACCAGGTTTGTTGATCTAATAGAGCCTGGTGGCACCCCTGAAACTATGGCCCCTAACTGCCCTTCAGGTCTGGAATTGAACCCAGTCCTGTGGCTTCCAGCCAAACAAAAGACAGACATGTGAGCTGAACATTGACATCAGGTAGATACACTTCTTGGAGAGATCAATCATGGTAGACTAGAAGGGCTGTGTATGCACAGGGGGACAGCTTATGGGGCAGGAGAGTACATGGGAGGGAAGGACACAGGGAAGAGATAACTAGGGGGAGGAAGTGGGAGGGGAGCTGTTGCATTGTGGTAAATTGTGGTCAATGACATGAGACAAAGTATATGTGAGCTGCTGTATGGAAAATGACTTTGCTCTGTAAACTGTCACCTTGATTTAAGACACATCCTACACTAATCCTGTCTCATTAACATAACAAAGACAGCCATTCCCAAATGGAATTATAACCACAAACATAGAGGTTAAGATTTACAACACATAATATTGGAGTACATAATTCAATACATAAGACCACAAACCCAAGGAAAACAAAACCCACTGCCATTGAGTCACAGCAACCCTATAGAACACAGCAGAACTGCCCTATAGGATTTCTAAGACTGTAAATCTTTATGGAAGCAGACTGCCTCATATTTCTCCCATGGAGCAGTGGTGGGTTCAAACCACCAATCTTTTGGTTAGGAGCTGAGTGCTTTAACCATTGTGCTACCAGAGCTCCTATAACACCATACCCAAAACCTAAATCCACTGCCATTGAGTCAATTCTGACTCATAGCAACCCTCATAGCGTTTCCAATGCTGTAAATCTTTATGGAAGTAGATTGCCTCATCTTCTGCTTGTGGGGCAGCTGGTGGGTTTAAAACAATAGCCTTCTGGTTAGCAGGCAAATGCCCTAATCACTGAGCCACCAGAGGTCCTTATAACACAATAACCAAACCAAACCAAACCCACCGCCATGGAGTTAATTTTGACTCATAGTGACCCCCATTGGGTTTCTAAGGAGGTAAATCTTTAGGAAAGTTGATTGTCCCACCTTCCTTCTACAGAGTTGAGCAGCTGTGTGAACAAAAAACTGGTTAGCAGTCAAATGTTTTAGGTACTGTACCACCACAGCTCCTTATAACGCCGTTACAAAAAAAAAAAAAAAAAAACACACACACACACACAAACAAACTCATTGCCAATGAGTCAATTCCAACTCACAGTGACCCCCTTTGGGTTTTTGAGGTGGTAAATCCTTATGGAAGTAGATTGTCCAGTCTTCTTTCTGTGGAGTGGCTTGTGAGTTTGAATCACCAACCTTCTGGTTAGCAGTCAAAAGCCTTAGGCACTACCCCACCAGAGTGCCTTTATAACACCATAAGGATACCCAAATTGCCAGGTCATTCCTGATAATCAACATTTCATCTGTAAATCTCCTAATCTTCCCCACCTCCCACCTCTCTGTGGTCTATTATTAGCAAAACTCTTGTATCCTCAACCTTTTTCGGAGTATTCCCTGTTGTTGTTGTTGTTTTTATGTGCCTTTGAGGCGGACCCAACTCATAGTGATCCCTCCTTGGGTTTCTGAGGCAGTATCACTATGGAAGTAGATTGCTCCATCTTCCTTCTGAGGAGTGGTTGGTGGGTTTGAACCGCCAGCCTTCTGGTTAGCAGTCAAGTGCCTTAGCCACTATGCTACCACATTCTTTTTCTCGCTGAAACTTGAATCTCTCAGAGTCCTGCTTTCTTGCAATATACTCAAGTGGTGCTTGTTTTCTGTTTTATGATCTTTTGAGTTAAAGCAGAAGACCAGTAGGTAACCTAGCTTCTTTTGGGATACAGTATGACTTTTGTGGGATTGGTAATATATATTTGATGAGGCATTTGTTTGTTTATATATTCATTTGGAAAGACTCTGTAAACTCCAGAGCTGGGATGGCTGTAATGTTTATGGAAGCACTTGGCAGGCCTGAATCTTCTGTGGTGCTGCTGGGTTAATTCAGACAGGCAATTTTTGGATTATTAGCCAAGTACAGACTGTCTGCATCACCCAGGGAACTTTGGCAGTTGATATTTGAAGTGTGAATTTAGAATAGAATTCTGGACCTATAAGTGAGGTGATGTCTTTTTGATTATCATTGCTCCTGCCAGACTAAGTTCTCTTCTCCCTTAAAGAACCTTGGCAAGAAGTGTATGACATCATTACCATCTACCCTTCCTTGTTGCAGTCATTTGCAGACTTTGGGTCACTGCAAACATTCCTTGAAGATATAAGCTCCCAGATCACTGTCATTTGTCCCAACAATATACATGTCATAAATTCTTGCAATTTCAGTCTTCATGTATATGATCATTTCTTTGAGCCCCTTGATCTGATGATCTTATTCTTTGCCAACCTCAGCCACTCATTCCCACAGAAGGCTCCATTTATTTTGAATGGTCATATAAATGACTTCCTTATAGTAACTCCTTCTATAATCTCAGCCCCAAACATTCTCATTATCTTTCCAGCTCAATGTCACTAGAACTCTGTCTTAAAAATTATTTTACCCAAAAATCCATTTCTCCTGCTGTCTTTTCACTGTCCATCACAAACCACACACCCTTACTTCACTCCCTATCCATCCTAGATATTATAATCTATCATTGTAATTTCTCACTTCACACACCCTGAACTCCCTGATATCTCTCACCCTACTTTTTCCTTCTTTGGAAGAACTCCAGTCCTGGCTATTTACAGTGCTGTTCTTACTCAGCACCTGAGTTTTCTGGTGGCTGAACTTGGCTGCAGACCTTACTTCATGGCCTCACTTTAAATTTATGAACCACTAAACTCAGAAATTTTACCTCTAGTCTATTTACTCTTACTTCATAAACAAAATTTCAGACCTTCTTGTCTCTCTTCAAACTTTTAACACTTCTTTCTGCCTCCTCATTCACAGCTGATGACGATTACTCCTTTATCGAAAAAAGTGAAGGCAATTTGAAGAGACCTTTCACGTACTGTTTCCATTGTGTCTACCAACCTGTGTGCATCTACTCCCGTGTTCCACATTCCATTCTGCTACTTTGAAGAGCTGTCCATGCTCCCATCTAAGGTACACTCCTCGTGCAGCAGGCTCCAGTACCTCACATCTACAGAGGAGGTTACTCTAGCAGTTTTATATAGCAATTTTAGAGACACTCTCTCCTTTTCATTATCAATTTCCATAAGCATATAAGCATGTTGTATTTTTCATATTAAAATACTCTCCTTTGGGCCCATGCTTCCTGCTGTCTATCTTCCAATTTTGGAGGATAGCAAAGCTCCTCCAAAGGGTTGTCCATACTTGTAGTCCTCACGTCTGCTTCCTCTCTCTCTTTTGACTCCACCCTAATTAGATTTTTATCCTCACCACCCCACCAAAACTTCCCTTGCTAATGTCACCAATGACTGCCACATTGCCAGATTTAATCAGCACTTCTTAGTCCTCATCTCACTTGATGCATGAACACCACTTGAAACAATTGCTCACTCCCTTCATGAAACATTATGTTCCTTTGACTTCTGGGGTACCATCCTTTTGAGTTTTTTCTGACTTCATTGGATGCTCTTAATCTTCAATTGTTCCTCTTTATTTCCATGACTTCTTAATTTTGCAGGGACCCAGGATTCTATCCTTAGACCTCTAGTGTTCTCAATCTACACCTACTCCATAGATCATCTCATCCAATCTTATAATGACATACTCTCTGTGTCAGGGCTGTGCAGTAGCAATACAATGCAAGTCACAAATATGAGCTATATGTATAATTTTGAAGTTTTTAGCAGCTAAATTTTTTAAAAAATAATTTTAATGACATTTTATTTAACCCAACAAATGCAAAAATTTTAACATTTCAACATATATAAAGCTATTAATTCAACATAAATCTATTAATGAGATGCTTTCTATTCTTTTAGTTATATTAATTCTTTGAAATCTGGTGTGCATGTATACCCACAGACAATCCTAATTTGTACTAAGTGTTCAGTAGCTATGTGTGGCTAGTAGCTATCATATTGTACTGTACAGTTCTCTGTATGCTCGTATTGGTTTTACTGAGCGAGATGAGAAGCCAGTGGAAGGATGTGAAGAGAGGAATTACATGACTCAACTTACTTTTAAAAGGTCATTCTTGCTGCTGTGTTGAAAGTAAATGATGTGGGAACAAGGAAGAAGCAGAGAGGCCAGTGAGGAGGCTATTGACAATAATGCAGGTAAAAATGATGGCAGCTTAGATCAGGGAGATAGTGAAGCAGGTGATGAGAAGTGCTGTGTAGTTAAATTTGTATATCATCTTGGCTGGGCCTGGTTGAGTGGCTGGGAAGCTGGTGATAGTTATTCCCCATGATGAGACTGGCAGTCAACTCCATGGTGGGATCTACCACAAGCAACTAAGTAGCTGCCTTTGGGATGTGTTCTGTTTTCTCTATATAGGAAACCTTAGGGATAGTCTCTAGCTTATGGCACACTTGAATCCTGCATATAGCCACGCCATGCTCTGCCCACCTTGGGACTTACAATGAACTTGAATTAATGGCCTGCCATGTGGTTTGGTAACATTGGGACAGTGCCTTTTTATTTGCTGACCTTGGGCTTGTCAGCCTCGGCAGCCAGTAGCTGCCTAAGTGAAGAGATGCCTCTAGCTTCAGGGCTGGGAGCAAGAGGCAGAGCTGAAGCCCAAGGTCGAAGGGCTTTCACACAGCCCCTAGAGCCTGACACCTTGAACTTGGACTTAAAGCCTCCAAACTGTAAGAGAATAAACTCCTGCTTGTTAAGGCCATCCATTTGTGGTATATATTCATGTCAGAGCAGCACTAGATAACCAGAACAAGTGGTTATGCTTTGAAGGTAGA
This sequence comes from Orycteropus afer afer, assembly GCF_000298275.1. Taxonomy (NCBI): domain Eukaryota; kingdom Metazoa; phylum Chordata; class Mammalia; order Tubulidentata; family Orycteropodidae; genus Orycteropus; species Orycteropus afer. The sequence goes on along the minus strand of NW_006921908.1, from coordinate 2,035,142 downwards.
ACCAATAGAAGTGGTAGGTATATCGTAAGAGAGAAAGGAGTCCAGAGTGACACCTAGGTTTTTGATCTGCACCACCAACAGCACTGGAAGAATCTAATTGCATTAAAGTGGGATGGAGAAGACTGAAAATGGAGCAAATTTGCAGCAGGCAGATAAGTAGCTCAATTTTGATTTTGTTAAGTTTGAGTTTTCTATTGTTGTTGTTGTTGTTATTTGCCATCAAGTCAGCCCTGACTCATAGCGACCCCTCCTTGGGTTTCCGAGGCAGTATCACTACGGAAGTAGGATTGCCCAACCTTCCTTCCGAGGAGTGGCTGGTGGGTTTGAACCGCCAGCCTTCTGGTTAGCAGTCAAGTGCCTTAGCCACTATGCTACCAGAGCTTCTATTAGACAAGTGAAAAAAAGCCAAAATACTTTCAGATAGTGATATGCATCATGAAGAAAAGAAAATAGCTGTAGAGTGATGAATGACTAGTAGGGGCTTGTTTAGATAGGCTTGTCAGTGAACGCAGCTATGATGGTTAATTTTACTGTCAACACAGAGAGGCTGTGACACCCAGTTGCTATGTTTTGTAGATGTGATCACCATTTACAATTAACTGATTTTAAGTAGATTACCGTTGATTATGTGGGTGAATCTAATTCAATCAGTTGAAGGCTTTAAGGACAAAAACTGATACTTCTCAGGAAAGAAGAATTTCTGCGTCAAGACTATGACATAGAAATCCTGCCTGAGTTTTTAGCCTGCCCTATGGATTTCAGAGGAGCTCTGGTGGTGTAGTGGTTAAGGCATTTAGGTGCTAACCAAAAGGTTGGTGGTTCAAACCCACCAGCTGTTCTGTGAAAGAAAGATGAAGCAGTCTGCTTCCATAAAGATTTACAGCATTGGAAACTCAATGGGGTCACTCTGAGTTGGAATCTACTTGATGGCAGTGAGTTTGTTTTTAGTTTTATGGATTTCAGACTCAAGACTACAATGTCAATTCTTGTATGAGTGCCGAACCTGCTGGCTTACCCCACAGATTCCAGAGTTGCCAGCTCTCACCATTGTTCGGGCTAATTTCTTAAAATAAATCACTGACTCCCTTTCTTTGTATGTGTGTGTATGTATGGCTATATATATATATGAACACAGACACATACATATACATTTATATATACATATATATACACATATATATACATACTTACATATATTTATATATATATGTATAATTTTGTCCTGGTTCTGATTTTCTGGAAAACTTTGACTGATAAAGCATCTCTGAGGAAGGGGGGCACTCAAACTGAGTGGTAAATGATTAGATAAGCTAGCCATGGAAAAATCTGGAAGAAAAGTGTTTCAGTCAGAGGGTACTACAAAGATAAAAGCCCTGAGGCAGGAATGTTCAAAGAATAGAAACATGTCCAGTGCATCTGAAGTGAGTAAGATGGAAATGTAGGCAGGGGCCAGTCATGGTAAAGGAGTCGGGATTTTATTTTATGCTCAATGGGAAAACTTTGTGAGGTTTTAAGCTGCCAGTGGCATGATCTGATTTAAATTTTAAGAAGAAAACTCTGCTGGTTGTGAATGGATGATTATTATTTCAGGGGACAAAAAGAGAGCAAAGAGAACAGTTGGAAGCCTTGGCCGTAACTGAGCAAGGTGTTACACAGCTCTGCCTCTCCTGCCTCTATGTCTTTTCTTGATTTTAAGAGAGTTTTGGAGGTAGAAAATCCCTAATATCCATATCCTCCAGCATGCCCAGCAGGACTTCATACCCTTAGCAGGAGTCAGTACATGTTGTTACATGCTCTTCTCATCCAGGCTCGGTAGACATCTTTCATATATTTGCATTTATTGTATCAAGTATATTGTCTGTCCCATGGTTAAAACTCAGTATTTGTTGGAGTGTAGCAAGTCTTTGCTTCAGATAACCAGTTTATTGAGAAGAATCTTTGTACAGCTAGGCAGGAAGAAGGATTTTGCCTTGCTGATAGGAAGGCTAGTATGGTAGTTTGTGTGTCAACTTGGCTCGGCCTGGTTGAGTGGCTCGGCAGCTGGATGTAGTTATTCCCCATGGTGATATTGGTAATTAACTCCATGGCGGAATCTATTGGTGCAGCTGAGTAGCTGCTTTGGGTATGTGGTCTGCTTCCTGTATATAAGAAACAGCTTTGGGAATGGTCTCTAGCTTATGGCATGCTTGAACCCTGCATGTATTCATGTCATTGTTCAGCAAGCAGCCTGCCATACTCTGCCGACCTTGGGACTTTCAATGGACTTGAATTAATGGCCTGCCATGTGGTTTGGTAACATCGGCACTGTGCCTTTTTACTTGTCAACCTTGGGATTGTCAAATCTCAGCAGCCAGCAGCTGAGTGAAGAAAAGCCTCCAGCTTCTGTGGGCAAGGAGCAAGAGGCAGAGCTGAAGCCACGGTTGAGGGGCTTTCACCCAGTCTCTAGAGCCTGGCACTTTGAACTCAGACTTAAAGGCTCTGAACTGTAAGAGCAGCACTCCTGCTTGTTAAGGCCATCCCATTTGTGGTATATTCTTGTCAGAGTGATACTAGGTAACCAGAACAGCTAGTGAGATGGAACATGTTGAAAGAAAGGAGGCGGGTAGAGACACTTAGCTTTGAGCACGCCAAGGACAGATTTGCCCTACTTTTTAATTTGGCTCAGACCTGGCCTAGTTCCATTAATGGTGATGTGATCCCTATGTGTGGGAATGGCTGAAATGGTTTGATCACCATGAGACCATAATCCATCACCCAAAGCCTTCATTAAAGCAGATATTTCTGTTTGGCCTTATACAAAGCCAAGCCTACAGGAATTTCCCATTCAGCATCAGAATTCTCTCTGTCGATACTGATGTTGCAAGTCCCAGCAAACACAGGATGGCAGGCTGAATTCAAGCTTTCTGGCACTCCTCTTCTCCTGGCTGGGACAGATGTCCTCAGGCGTAATCTCAGGCTGTCAGAGAGCTAAGTGCTGGGCTGGGTCTATGCATTGCCAAATGTGCTAGGCTTGAGTTTAGTTCTGTCCAAAAGAGGTCTGAGAACCAGAGGGATGACATTTGGCACTGAGAAAGCAACCCAGATGTCTGGTGGGTTTTCAGTCCCAAGAGTCTTGTTCTTTTCCTTCAAGTCTCTGCAACCACTTGAATCTATGATCATCATCCAGAAATTTTAGAGTTCTACACCTATAACTGATGATCTACTGGACAACCACACTTGGCATCTGAACAGAGTCAACACAGTCATTGTTAATTAGATCCAAAACTGGAGACACCCTACTTTGTTGTTTTATATAGGAGTTGTTTATAATAATAATAATAAGAAGAAGAAATACTTGTAATTTTTGTTTACTAATTAGGATATGGGGGTTTAGGGTGGCACTATTATGTTATTATTGAATCATGCCTTTTCTACAGAGGGGAGGAGAGAACATGATTTTCCTTTTTCCATCAACAGTTGCTCTCATTTCTGCATTAAAAGGGTGGAAACTTGGTTCCTCCCTTATCCCCTTTAGGCAAAGAGTGTGGCTCAGATCATAAAGGTTGTTGATTTTGACTTTGGGTTGCCCTACTGTTTTTTTCCTTCTTTCATGCTACCTAACTCAGTATGAAAGAAGCCCTGGTGGCATGGTTAAAGCATTGATCTACTAACCAGAAGGTTGCCAGCTCAAACCCAACAGCTGCTCTGCAGGACACAGATGAGGCAGTCAGCTTCCATAAAGATTTAAAGCCTTGGAAACCCTGTGGGGCAGTTCTACTCTGTCCTGTAGGGTTGCTATGAGTCAGAATCGACTCAATGGCAGTGAGTTTGGTTTAACACAATAAGTAAATCCTTTTAGCCTTCCACCCTAAAAATTCAGTGTAGGGCAAGGAAGATAGCCCATTTAGTATTTTTTAAGCTTTGGTAATCTTTTATATTACCAAAATAAGCCACGTGGGTGGCAGGATCTCCTTTGTCCTTACATCTGAGATTTAACTTAAAGTATAAAAGGTGTCAGAATGAATTACAATGCTTGCATACATGTAACTAACTGGAAAATGTCTCAGGGCTGGGCCCTGGAACCCACAGAAGATGTAGGTGGAGTGTCACTGCTGCCACCATTATGCACTGCTTACTCTCTTCAAAAAATTACATTTAGGGAGTTCTGGCAAGATGGCGGACTAGGCAGAAAGACTGCACAGACCCTCTTCAACAAAGAAAAGGGAAACCAATTAACACAGACACAGAAGATAATTCTGAACCCCTGAGCCTTGAAGGGAAGGAATAGAAGTGGACTAAACCCCAACTAGCAGAAGAATTTGCATGAAAACCAAAAAAGGAGACATACGGAGCTGCGGTCTGGCAGTGATCCTGAGCAATCCTGATGGCACAGACAGTTTGGAGCTTCCCCAGTGCTGGTAGGACCTAGGAATTAACCTAAAAATCACCCTGCTAGTCAGGGACTGCATGGAGGACTGTGCACAGTGGCTGGGGAACAAACGGAGAAGGTGAAGAGAGAGGTGGGCTGAACTGTGGACTTTTGCTGGTCCAGAGGGCCCCACCATTTTGAAGGTTTAAAAAGCAGCTTGACTATTTTGGATATTTAAAGAGACAGTGCTCTCGCAGATTCCTGGGGCTTAAGAACATGTTCTGCTTTCCAGCAACCCCAAGGACACTC
>NW_006921908.1:2002281-2015088 GCF_000298275.1 Orycteropus afer afer | reverse complement strand
AAAAAAAAAAAATTACATTTATTATGTACTGCCTGATCCCCATAGAGAAATGATGCCATTCTCATATTATTCCTGCCCATCCTCTCCCTCCCTTTGGGTAGGAGTGAATACTTCCCTTTCCCATCTCACTTTCATTCCCACTTTCTAGCTTCACAACCTGCTACATGACTTCACTGAGTCTCAGTTTCTTCATGAGTGAAATGGGGATAATAAGAAAAACTGCCTTGCCAATGTCACAGAGTCACTGAGGATCAAATGAGATAATGAATACAAAAATGCTTTATTTACACAAAGGTAAGCCATTGTTACCATCATCTTCCTAACAATATTCTTCATTAGCTAGTTACACTATGTAACCTACCTTGTGGGAGTCTTGCTGATCGTGGGAAACTAAGGACAATTTCAAAGTTCCAAGAAAATGATTGGAAATGAGTCAATACACGAAAATGCTCTTGTAGGATAGTTCATTGAATTATCATGTATGCTGTTTAAATTCTTTTCATTTGTGTATAGGTTGAACTGTGTTGTCAGCACTGTGAAATAAAGCACTATGTTATAGTCCTTTGGTCAGCAAGCATTTCTACCCAAATGGCCACCATTCAGACTTTGACTTCCAATAAATGGAGGACAACAGAATCTTATTCATTCTAATTATATGGCAACAGTAATTTTAAGCATTGCTTTAGAAGTAGCTGCTTTAATGTCATGATAATGAGTTTTGAGAAGAGCTCTGAGCCTTTTAATATACTTTTTTTTGTTGTTGCTATTTTGTCCCTGCGAGGAAAGTAGATAGACTGAAGCATAAAGATGAGGATAAACTTTCCCAAAGTCACAGGATTGTTGTCTGAGACAGCTTTTCACATCCTTTTTCATTTACACATTTAAAATATTTTCCACAAGCTTAAAAAATATAAGTTAATAACTCTGTGTTTATAATTTTCAGACTGAATTTTAATTTATTTTAGCCATAGAGCCAGATCAAATTCACCCTGGATTTATGAGGTTTTGAGCTGCCTGCTGCAAGTATCCCTCTCTGTCCTCAAGGAATACTTAAGTCAGTTCTGTGAAGTCAGAATCTACCAGGTGGGGCCCATCTCCGCACAAGAAAAAGAAAAAGGAACTATTATGTATCATGTGTCTACTCTCGACTGTGTCTCATGCTCAGCTCTTTACAAATGTCATCTTTTTTAACCCTCACCAACAGCTCTGTCAGTTATATTATCCTCATTTTATTAACAAGTATACTGAGGCTAGTAAGTTGCATCATCAGGATTTAAACATACCTGTGCATGTTTCCTATGACATATTTGACATATTTAACTTACTATGTGTTCTGGTCTAAAGCATTTACATTATTGAACACATTAAATCTTTGCAAAATCACAGTTACTTCCTCCAGCTTGACAAATTCCACTATATTTGACTTTTTAAAAATAAATATCCTTCCCATCTAGAAAAATAGTAAAGATTTAGTTATATTTAAAATTAAATATTGTTGTTGCTGGTAGGCGCGCCTTTGAGTTTATTCCAACTCATAGTGACTCCATATACAACAGAATGAAACACCGCCTGGTCCTGCTCCACCCTCACAATCCTTGTTATGCTTCAGCCCACTGTGGCAGCCACTATGTCAATCCACCTCCTTGAAGAGCTTCTTTTTTTTTCACTGATCCTCTGCTTGACCAAGCATGATGTCTTTCTCCAGGGACTGGTCCCTGATAACATGTTCAAAGTATGTGGGACAAAGTCTTGACATCCTTGCTTCTAAAGAGCATTCTGGCTGTACTTCTTCCATGACAGACAGAAAATTAAGTATAAATCTGTAAAAATACTAAAAATACAAATAACTTACTAATAAATTAGAAGGATAAAAGAACATGACACATAATTCATAAAGAATTAACACTTTTCTTAATTATGATCTTTATCAACTACTCCAAATTATATTATGTGTTTTTAATAGACCAAAACCAAAGCAAACTCACTGTCATCGAGTCAATTTGACTCTTAGCGACCTCTCCTTGGGTTTCTGAGGTGGTATCTCTGCAGAAGTAGATTACCCAATTTTCCTTCTGAGGAGTGGCTGGTGGGTTTGAACTGCCAGCCTTGTAGTTAGCAGTAAAATGCCTTAGGCACTGTGCCACCAGGGCTCCCTTTTAATAGACAGAGCTTGCAAATAATCCCTGTAATTTTCTTCTCAAGGATTCTATGAATACAAAGATTTACTGGTGGCTAAAGAACAGCCAACATTTATACTGATGAATGTGCAAGTAGAAATACAGAGACCATGCTCTGATCTGCAGCCTTCTTCGTTGAAGCCCCACCAGGGTACATCTCTGTCTCTTCACTAGTGGGAAAGTGGTATCATCTTTGCCCAAGGTAAGCCCTAGGCAGGTTTGGAAGCCTGCTTATAATTAATGGTAACTTTTCCAGCCAAATCAGAGCCATTTAAAAAAAAATATCATTCTGAGCAATGTGATCATCCCCTAAGTAGAAACTTGTAAGTAATAGTGACAAAATTAAAGGGAAGAAAGGCAAATGGACCCTTTTTAATTGTGTAGAGAAGAGAACTATCATTTTTTTGGACCAATTCTATATGCCAGACTTTACAAATGACATTATTTGATTTATATCTAACAACAATTCCATGAGGAAGGTATAATTATTCCCATTTTTTGGTTGAGGAATGGCTAAGTAACTGCCCAAAGGCATGTGGAGGTCCAGATTGAAGCCTAAATCTGCACAGCTTTCCACTATATCAAAATTCCTTCTTGGAGGAAAAAGTCCCAGAATTTTCTTCATAGAAGAGTTATAAAATATGGCAGGCTAAGTGGCTTTTTGAAAAGAATATGAATAGAAAAGTGTTTACCAAAAACATTTCCAGTCAATTATTGCAGTATTTGAAATTCTGGGTTATTCTGGGAAAAATCGGATAGGTCATTTACTAATCCACTTTATTTCCTTCAGACTGCCACAGCTAGAGTTTACTGTAGAAAAGCCAATCACTTTCACTTCAACATGTAACTGGAATATGAAGCTAGACTGTTTTTGTCCTCAAGCAGCTCAGGAAAAACTGTGTAAAATTAAAGAGAGAAATTCAATGTCAGAAAGGGTAAAGTAATTGGACTTAACCACTTATCAGTTATCTGATTTGGGGCAAATTACTTTGCGTTTGACCCCCAATTTTCTTAGCTGGGAGTATAAATGGTGGTATAGTTAATGTGCTTGGCTGTTAACTAAAAGGTTGGGGGTTCAAGTCCACCCAGAGGTGCCTCAGAAGAAAGGCCTGGTGATCTACTTCTGAAATATCAGTCACTGAAAACCCTATGAAGCACAATGCTACTCTGACACACATGGGGTCGCTATGAATTGTAATGTACTGGATGGAAACTGGTTCCTTAGTTGAATATTGGAGATAATAGTACCACCATTGCGGGGATTACTGTAGTAAGAATTAAATGTTAAAACGTAATAGCAAACCAAACCAAACTCACTGCCATCAAGTCGATTCCAACTCATAGAGACCCCATTGGGCTTCTAAGGCTCTAAATCTTTATGGAAGCAGATTGTCTCATCTTTCTTCTGTGGAGCAGCTGGTGGGTTCAAACCACTGACTTCTGTTCATCAGCCAAATGCCTTAACCACTGCACCACCAGAGCTCCTTAAACTTAGTGTAAAACAAACAAACAAACAAAAAAACATACTGCTGTCAAGTCGGACCCGACTCATAGTGACCCTTCGTTGGGTTTCCGAGGAGATATCACTACGGAAGTAGATTTCTTAGCCTTCCTTCCAGTGGGTGGCGGGTGGCTGGTGGGTTTGAACCGCCAGCCTTCTGGTTAGCAGTCAAATAGTATACATCCATAGATGGTAATTAATATAATTGGTTATTATTATTCAGTTTATCATTAATATCACAGCCCAAAGGAGCCCAATAATTCATATTATTACCCATCATTTTATATGTATACACCACCTAGCATATAAGAAATGCTTGAACTCTGTTAGTGTGTAATTCTTGTGTAAATGTTTGAATGTTGTTTGGTTGAGGGATTATATATATATATATATATATATACACACACACATATATATAATTTTATATGTATACACCACCTAGCATATAAGAAATGCTTGAACTCTGTTAGTGTGTAATTCTTGTGTAAATGTTTGAATGTTGTTTGGTTGAGGGATTATATATATATATATATATATATATACACACACACACACACACACATATGTGTGTGTGTGTATATATATGTATACACACACACACACACACACACATATATATATGCTCTTGAGTAATGACCTTGAAAATGACCAAAACACTCTGTTTTACAGATCAAGATCACACTTGAGCAGTGGCTCATTTGTTAGTCAATGACACAACATGGCTGGAACCCCATGAGAATCAGGACAAAGAAAAGAATAAAGTTAAAGTCTTCTCTTGGATGAAATGGACTAACCCACCAAGATATCACTTCAGTATGGTGGGCAGTAAAATGGTACCCACACATGGAGGTGTGCTGCTTGGAGATCAGAGAAAAGGAACCCACTTAGGGTATTTTTGAGGCTGGTTGAGTTCTTTTGGGTAAGACAAGTGCTTCCCAGTACGTATTCTGCAGAACTCTTATTCCACATGTATCAAATTTCCATGGTCAAATATTGTCTCTTTTTCCAAGTTTAGGGAATCACATGCATTATGAATGTATTTAAAGCTCTGAAAAATACTGTAAGATTGAACATTTCTCCTATTTATGCCTGACCATAGATAATTTCCCCATTATCCTCATGAAAAATTTAAAAAAAGGGGGGAAGTTGGAGGAATGTATATATTAAAGATCAGTGAAACAGTCAAATGTCTACTTACAATATTTGATTTATGAATTGAGATACACATAGATATTAATAATTACATGCTATAGAAAAATATAAATTTAGAAATATTGCTTTTTTTAAAAAATTTCATGTATTTTTCTTCTACTCACATTTCATGAGGAAGATATCAGTGTTTTCCTCGTTATGAGAATCACTTTTTGAGTCATCTAACAGCTTTCTAACACTTACCTTCTTACTTGTTTGAGACCCAGCACTTGACCCTATGTATCATCCGTCATAGGAAATTCCACCCCCAGGTTCAAGTGTTCATTTATATAACACCAGGATTTCTTTCTTCATTTATTTGTCTTCTATTTAATGATTATTTTAGGTAAACACCTAACTGGTAAATTCAGTTAATGTGTCAGTTCTAAATAATATATAGTTGTTTATAATAAAGCAATTACAAAAAAAAAACAGACTATAGAAATTGGCACATATGGCAATTCTTTCTTTCCTGAGGGATAATTTGGGGGAAAAAAAAACCTTACTTCACACATATGCTTGCCTAACTCCATATTTTCCAAACTTACTCAACCACAAAACTTTGTGTGTGTGTGTGTGTGCACGCACGCGTGTGCAAGGACATGCACACACGTGTGCGTCCGTGTGTGGTTATACCTATTTACATCCTGGGAAACTCTCTCTTGGCTAGTGTGGGCTAGTGACAAGCTGTTGCCATCAGAATTTTCAGTAGAAATAGGCTGCTAGCAAGTGTTATAGAGAGACTATAATAAAAATTTTATATTTGCAACCCTATTTATTTCCTGTGTTTCCTTGGTCATTTTACTTTGGTTCTCTCTCAGAATTTATTCAAGTCTTTAAAAAAAAAAAAAAAAAAAAATCATGGCGTAATCACTTCCACCCCTTGTGACAAAAGGCTTTTAAGGAGACAGACTCCCTGAGGTCAATATAGTGCTGGTGGATTGGCAGCGAGACCACAGAAAAACCTCCAGAGCAAAGTGAATTTCTGGGGATACAGACACGAACCCTCTTATTCTGTCATTTCTCCTTACAGTGTCAGCACTGATGAGCTTTAAAAATTACCTGGTGTCCCCTCAGAACACTGAAGTTAGAATCTCTGGGAGTGGATCCCAGGCATTAGTATTTTTCAAAGTTTTCCCCAGGGTTGAAGGGCTTGAAACCTCTTAGAAGGCCCTTATCTTGTCTACTTGAAAATCTGAAGAAAAGCAATGACCAATTAGAAACCAGGAGCTAGGTCTAAACTGAGAAAGCATCTTTGTAATGTGTTCTGTTTCTTTGTGTGTCTCTGCCACACTCCAAGTCATTCCTAATACTCCTATTACAGAACTAGACACAGGAAGCCCTGGCATAGTCCCAATGAAGAAGCTGCATGCCCCCAGTGGAATGAGATATTATTGGTAATGGACAATCTCATTTCTGAATTGAATTTGAGCGTAGGAAAGTACACTGGCTAATGTTTCAGTCCTTTGGTAGAATAATGCCTGTGTGTGTGTGTGTGTGTGTGTGTGTGGCAGGGGGGAGGAAGCTAGACAACTCTGATCTCTTTCCATTTCTCCTCATTTGGGCAAACTCCTCAGTAGATTCTGTCTCTGACAGGAGAGAACCTGCAGCTACTCTTCTCAGCCAGTAGGCTACTTCTTGTAAGTTGCAAAGAAGATAAAAGAGTTGGAAGTAACAGCTAGGATTCTTCTCCTATGGAGGTGGCTGTTCAGAAAGCAGTCAATTTTAGAGATAAAAATCAGAAACATCAGTGGACAGCAATTGTAATGCCTTGCAAGTGTATGATGTGTTATAAATTTTAAAACACTTTCATACTCATCACTTTTTCTTTGAAGTACAGATTACTGTAACTAATGTCAGTAACTTTATTTTAGGATGAAGAAACAGAGATGCTATGAAGATAAATCAGTTCCCTGAGAGCATACAGGCAATAGCAGAGGTAGAAAGAGTACTGGAATCTTAAAGGTCATATAATAGACCAATCATTCCCAAATCTGGTTACTTACTAGAATGACCTAAGAAAATTATAAAATAACACACTTACCCCAAACCACCTCCATGGACTCTAATTCAATAGGCCTGGGACAGAGCTTAGGGAATCTTTAATTTAAGTAATTCCTCCATAGTTTAAAAGTGTTGCTCTGGCTGCTGTGATGATAATAAAGTGAGAGGGCAAAGACAGAAGTAAGAAGGCCAGTTAGAAGGTTCTGGCAATAGGACAAGTGGCTTAGACTATGATGATATAGGAAGAGGTAGTAGAAGAACACTGGATAAATTTTAAGGGTGCCACTAATAGAATTTGTTCTCAGGCTGATTGTGTGTTATGAGAGAAGTCAAAAATGACTCCAAGTTTTTGATCTGAAAACAGATGTAATTGTCAATAATTGAAACAGAAACACCTACAGGAAGAAGAGATTTTGTAGTGAAGATGATTTGTCCATCCTGTTTATCTATTTATCTAATAAGTTTGATTTTATTTATAAGATATCAAAACTCAGAGATGTAAGTCACTTGATGAAGGTCTTATTGATGATATATGGTGAGAATGGAGTTTGAAGTGAAGTATTTTGGACTTTAAAACCTCTACTTTTTCTATTGTACTAGGCTCTTTTCCACCACTCGTCTGTCAGTTTGTCGTACTGTGATACTTGTGTGTTGCTGTGAGGCTGGAGGCTATGCCACCAGTATTTCAAACACCAGCAGGGTTACCCATGGTGGACAGGTTTCAGCAGAGCTTCCAGACTAAGGCAGACTCAGAAGAAGGAAGGGGTCATCCACTTCTCAAAGAATTGGCCAGTGAAAACCTTATGAATAGCAGTGAAACACTGTCTGATACGTTAAAGGAACACTTTATTAATAGCCCTAAAACAGTGTCTGATATAGTGCCAGAATATGAGCCTCTCAGGTTGGAAGGCACTCAAAATATAACTGGGGAAGAGCTGCTTTCTCAAAGTACAGTTGACCTTAATGATGTGGATGGAGGAAATCTTTCGGTACCTCCATTTGCTTATGTGGCACAACTCAAAATGGGAAGAAACAGCTGCAAACATCCCTTAATAATCAGAACATGGAATGTAAAAAGTACATATCTAGGAAAATTGGAGGTTGTCAAAAATGAGATAGAAATCATAAAGAATGATATCATAGGCATTGTTGTTGTTGTTGTTATGTGCCATTGAGTCAAACCCGACTCATAGCGACCCCTCCTTGGGTTTCCGAGGCAGTATCACTACGGAAGTAGGACTGCCCAACCTTCCTTCTGAGGAGTGATTAGTGAGCTGAAATGGACTGGTTTTGGCCATTTGGAATCAGACAACTGTGTGATCTACTATACCAGGAATGAAAAAAATTGAAGAGGAATGGGGTGGCATTCATCAACCCAAAAAAATGTTTCAAGATCTATCCTGAAGTACATACAATGCTGTCAGTGATAGGATAATGTCTATATGCCGACAAGGATGACCAGTTAAACTATTATTCAAATTTACACACCAACCACCAAAGCTAAAGACAAGGAAACTGAAGATTTTTACCAACTTCTACAGTCTGAAATTGACCAAACATGTAATCAGGAGATGTTGATTATTACTGGTGATTGGAATACAAAGGTTGGAAACTAAGAAGAATCACTAGTAGTTGGAAAATATGGCCTTGGTGATAGAAATGACACAGGAGATGGCATGACAGAATTTTGCAAGACCAATGACTTATTCATTGCAAATACATTTTTTCAATAACATAAACAGTGACTATACATGTGGACTTCACCAGATGGAATACATAGGAATCAGATTGAGTACATTTGTGGATAAAAGCTATGGAGAAGCTCAATATCTTTAGCCAAAACAAGGCCAGGAGCTAACTGTAGAACAGACCATCAATTGCTCATATGCAAGTTCAACTTGAAGCTGAAGACTATTAAAACAAGTCCACAAGAGCTAAAATATGACTTTGATTACATCCCATCTGAATTTAGAGACCACCTAAAGAATAGATTTGACGCATTGAACATCAATGACCGAAAACCAGATGAATTATGGGATTGAAGTGAGTGACTCCATTTTGTAACTCTATTTTTGTAATGTCCAGCTATGGCTGGCAATATCTTGCTAAAACTCCATTTCATGTGGCTGAAGTAAACATCTCATCCTGCTCCCAGTCCCGGTGAGTTAGGGAGTGTCCCTTTTGTCTTTTTCTTTTCCTCCCTCCTAGATACATAAAGCAGCTAAATCACCCCTCAGTGGACACCTGTGCTAGAATATGTACTTTGGGGTGTTTAGCAGAACCAATTCCCATCACCCCTCAATGAACACCTGTGCTAGAATATGTACTTTGGGGTAAACACCAAAGGTAGTTCTGTTTACATACTTTTCCCTAAGGTACTGTTACGTACTTTAGGGTAAACACCAAAGTTCGTTCTGTTTATCAGAACTAACTCCCCTCCCCCCTCGATGAATGCCTGTGGCAAAGCATGCACTCTATGACCTTGAACCTGCAGCTTCTGCTTCTGTATTATCGCTTGCTTGCCTGCTTTATAAAGCCTGCCTAAAATCAGACTTGTTGCTGCATCATAGGAGCACACTTTAGCTCCCTGCAGTGGGCGAGCCTAAATAAAACTCTTTTACTCAAAAGTGGACATTATAGTGGCTATTATTTTAAACTGAACCCATAACAGGATGACATCAAGAACATTGTACATGGAGAAAGCAAAAGGTCATTAAAAAGACAGGAAAAGAAGAAAAGACCAAAATGGATATCAGAAGAGACTTTGAAACTTGCTCTTGAATGGAGAGTAGCTAAAGCAATTGGAAGAAATGATAAGATAAAAGAGCTGAATGGAATACTTGAAAGGTCAGCTTGAGAAGACAAAGTCAATTATTATAATAAAATATTCAAAGCCCTGGAATTAGAATATCAAAAGGGAAGAACACTTGGCATTTCTCAAGCTGAAAGAACTGAAGAAAAAATGCAGGACTCAAGTTGCAATGCTGAAAGATTCTATGGGAAAAATATTGATTGATACAGGAAACATAAAAGAAGATAGAAGGAATATACAGAGTCATTGTGCTAAAAAAACTTGGTTGATGTTCATCTATTTCAGGAGGTGGCATATGATTAAGAACCAATGGTGTTGAAGGAAGAAGTCAGAGCTGCACTGAAGGAAGTGGCAAAAAACAAGGCTCCAGGAATTAATGGAATACTCACTGAGATATTTTAATGGATGCCATACTGGGGGTACTTAATCATCTATGCCAAGAAATTTGGAAGACAGCTACCTGGCCAAATGACTGGAAAAGATCCATATTTGTATGCATTCCAAAGAAAGGTGATCCACAGAATGTGGGAATTACCAAACAATATAATTAATACCACATGCAAGTAAAATCTTACTGAAGATAATTCAAAAACAGTTGCAGGAAACTTCCAGGAATGCAAGCTGGATTCAGGAGAGGATGTGGTACAAGGGATATTATTGCTGATGTCAGGTGGATCGTGGCTCAAAGCAAAGAATACCAGAAAGATACTTACTCATGTTTCATTGACTATGCAAAAGTATTAGACTTTGTGGATCATAACAAATTATGGATAACATTGAGAAAAATGGGAATTCCAGAACAGGATGGACTTAATTTTGCTCATGAGGAACCTGTATATAGATCAGGAGGCTATCGTTTGAACATAACAAGGAGATACTGCATGGTTCAAAACCAGGAAGGGAGTGCATCAGGCTTGTATTCTTTCACCATGCTTATTCAATCTGTATGCTGAGCAAATAATCTAAGAAGTTGGACTATATGAAGAAGAATGCAGTATCAGGATTGGAGGAAGACTCATTAACAACTTGCAATATGCACAACCTTGCTTGACTTGAAGCACTTATGATGAAGATTAAAGACTACAGTCTGCAGTATGGATTATACCTCAACATAAAGAAAACGAAAATCCTCATAACTGGACTAATAAGCAGCAACATGATAAATGGAGAGAAGATTGAAATTGTCAAAGATTCTATATTATTTGGTTCCACAATCAACACCAATGGAAGCAGCAGTCAAGACATCAGACAACATATTGCACTGGGCAGATCTGCTGCAAAAGACCTCTTTAAAGTGCTGAAGAGCAAAGATGTCTCTGAATACTAAGGTGTGCCTAACACAAACCCTGGCATTTTCAATCACCTCATCATATACATATGAAAGCTGGACAATGAATAAGGAAGACCAAAGAAGAGTTGATGCTTTTGAGTTGCGGTATTGGCAAAGAATACTGAAAGTACCATGGACTGCCAGAAGAACTAACAAATCTGTCCTGGAAGAAGTGCAGCCAGAATGCTCTGTGGAAGTGAGAACGGCCAGACTTTATCCCACCTACTTTGGTCATGTTGTCAGAAGGGACCATTCCCTGGAGAAGGATATCATGCTTGATAAAGTGGAGGTTCAACAAAAAAGGGGAAGGCCCTCAATGGGGTGGATTAACACAGTAGCTGCAATAATGGAGTCAGGCATAGCAAGGATTGTGAGGCTGGCACAGGACCAGGCATTGTTTCTGATGTACATAGGGTGACAATGAGTGGGAGTCTACTCTATGGCATCTGACAACAACAAAAACTCTTTTCATATATTATCACTTTTAAATCTCACAGCAACTTGTATCCCTATTTTTCAAATTAAAAAAATTGAAGTTCAGAGAGCCTAAAAAACTGACATACATTATGCAGCTAATAAACAAGAGAGGAAAGAGTAAAACTCAAATGTCTGACTCTAAAATCTATACTCTTCTCATGAAACTATCTTCCTTATTATTTATACCTTGTAGGATAATGGTAGAGATTACATGCATATAATGTATCTAGTATACACAATGTCTGGCACATAGTATGTTTTAAATAAATGATGTTGTTTTTGTTATGTGCCATCGAGTTGGACCCGACTCATAGCGACCCCTCCTTGGGTTTCTGAGACTAATTGAAGTTGATCTCATTTGTGTATATTGTCTCCCCAAATATCTTTCAGGGAGTGCTCCATCCATATAATGAAATACTACTCAGTAAAAAAAAAAAATAAATAAATAAGGAACAAATTATATGTACATACAACTTTGATAAATCTAAAAGGCATTAAACTTAGTGAAAGAAGCCAGTCTCAAGGAGCTACATGTAGTATAATTCCATTCATGACATTCTTGAAAAGACAGAATTTTAGTGATGGAGAAAAGCTTGGTGGTTGTCAGGAACCAGGGATGAGGTGAAGGTGTGACTACAAAGGGAATAGGGTAGAGAGGATGGAACTCTCTGTGTCTTGCTTGTGTAAGTGGTGAAGACAGCCAGGGAATCAGGATAGCAAGGTCAAACAGGCCCCTAACACAATGCCCTTGAAATTTAAGCCTACATGCACAGCATCACATAATTCTGGCTACTGGCACCAGAGAACTGATTAGCTGGTAAGCCTGGTGGTTGGGTGAGATAAAGAGGATACAAATTAAAGAACCCTAAGCTTGACCAGTTATAAAATGCTGATAAACCTCCAGATTGTTTTTTAAGTCTCTCATTATGCGCCCACCAGGGGCAGAGCATGTGCCCTAGGTCAATGTGACCAACAAAGTGACCTTCCACCAGCAGCAGGGGAGAACAAGAATCTCACTGGGCTGGAACTGGGGTCCACAGACAACACACTTGCGTTACTTGAACTCAGAACCCCACCCGTTTCATGAATAAATGTTATGCCTCCTTCCTGCTGAAGACCCTTCAAAAACCTTAGAAATCCCTTTGTTTGGAGAGAGATCAGAGGCCAGCATAGATGAAAGCCCCTCTCTGTCTTTCCCTTGTGAACCTCTTCCCTCTTGTCTTTTTTTTTTTAGGATTTGGGTGAAGATTTACAGAGTAAATTCACTTTTCATACAGCAGTTCACATATACTTTGTCTCATGTCATTGACCAAAA
>NW_006921908.1:1992064-1995585 GCF_000298275.1 Orycteropus afer afer | reverse complement strand
TTAATTGGTTTCCCTTTTCTTTGTTGAAGCGGGTCTGTGCAATCCTTCTGCCTAGTCTGCCATCTTGCCCCCCCCCTTGTCTTTTTAATAAACTTTGGTTTGTGTGGACATTCTGCTTCTCCTATTCCATTCTTTGTCAGTAGAAGGCAAGGACCCCTGCTCAGGGTCTCAGGCACTCCAGTAACATGGTTACATGAATCTCTATCGGTGAGTGATGAGAGATTCTATTTATGAAATTATGGGTGTGGATGAGATTTCCAAGGGAGAATGCATAGAATGAAAGGCAGAAGGCAGAGCAGGCAACCCAGGGAAATCTATATTTAATGGAAAATGAGAGGAGGAGCTCGTAAAGAAGATTAAAATGGGAGGAAGAAGAGAGAGGAGGCATTGGGGAAGAGAATAGGTCAAGGTGGCCAAAGGAGGAATTCAGCAAGGAAGGAAAAGTCAGCATCCCCAGGGCATGGAGAAGTTGAGTAAGAGGAGGCTTGAAAAGTTATCATTGTGTTTGGCAACTAGGAGGTCATTAGTGATGTTACAAAAGCCCTTTTAGGAGAGATGTGGGAAACAATGCCAGAGGGGCATAGCTTGATGAGTAAATGAGAAGTAAGGAGGTGCCTTCATAAAGCTTTGGCTTATGTATATTTGGATTATTGATAGGGTTTTGGTGAGATTTTCTCATCTCAAATCAATCAAAGCTAAATCAGAATCTCTGTGAAATTTTGCATTTCTGGCAAAACTTGAAGCCAAGTAATGGTTATATGTGTTTAGGGTTTAGAAACAATCTTTTTTGTAGGGTTGAAAATTAGCAAGACAATTCAAAACTACGAATGGAACATCTACAGTACTGTAGAAAATGAAAGGGATACAAAGATACAATTGTTTCTCGGTATCCCCAGGGGATTTTTTCCAGGCCTTCCACTGATACCAACATCTGAGGATGTTCAAGTCCCTTATATAAAACAATACTTGCTTATAACCTATGCATATCCTCTCATAAACTTTAACTCATGTCTCGATTACTTACAATGCCTGATACAATGTAAATGCCATGTAAACAGCTCTTTACTTCCTTTTTAGCCTTTGAGGAATTGCTTTGACAACATAATTGCTTTTTTTTTTTCCTCTAATATTTTCAATCTGTGGGTGATTGAATTCTTCAGTGAGGAACTTGCAGATACAAAGGGACAGCTGTACAAGAAGGAAGAACTGAGTTTATTCAACCTAACTTCATTTGAAAGATGAAGAAATGAGACTCAGAGAAATTAGCTTACTTGGCCGAGGTTACTCTTCCTCTCCCATGGCCATATTTTGCCTGTCCTCGAATGTTTCCCTTTACATAAGCTGTTGTCTACCAAAAACACACAACACACAGAGCAGATACCCATAACTTCATGTTGGTCCTTTTCTAAATGGATTGATCTTATAGTTAGGTGAACTATAAGAAAATTTATGGGAAAAGGGAAGTAAATGGGCAGGGAATTCAGTGGGAAGAGGTTATTATGAGTGTGGTTTTGATGAACGCATGGACAGTATCAACAGAGAGCAGAAGTATAAGCAAACAGATTGTGTTATAGAAACAAAATAAGAGTTCTGGCAGGAAAATCTTGATGCAGGTAGTCCCAATGGTTAATGCACTTGGCTGCTAACTGAAAGTTTGGAGGTCCAAGTCCACCAAGAAGGGCCTCAGAAGCTTACATTCTCTAAAGCAGAAAACCCTATGGAGCACAGTTGTACTCTGACACCTTGGGCCACTATGAATTGGAATTGACTTGACAACAACTGGAAAGTACCTTGAACAGATACTTGATTTTCCCTACTTGGATATTATCCCTTTAGAATTTTCTGCTAAAACTCTGAAGGGTTCTGCGATTTACTCTAGTGAAAGAAAATGGTCTCTTACCATAATTCCAGATGGTGGTTTGGTAGGATAGGAAGTGGGACAGTTTGGTTGGTGTTTGGCTACAAGAAAAGTTAGAGTCAATGCCTGGCTAAATTTAAAAGTATAGTAAAGAAGGGTGTGGATGCTCACGTTAGATGGGCATATCTCTGCTTGAGCCAACTGCTGTTCAACTTTCAATAATTGTCTTGACCTATCTAAGCCCTAGTTTTCTCATGTGTAAGATGGGTTGCTTGTGAATACTAAAGAGAATGCATATGAGGTACTTTGTGTAATGCTGCGTTTATTAAACAAAATAATAAATGTTCAGTTTTACTTTCATTATTAATTAGGAATGTGGCTCTCTTCTGTAGGAAATGGCCAAAGACGATATAGGCCAACATTTTCACACAAAATAGTTCCTGTCTTTTGTAACATAATGGCTTAAGCTGGCATGGCTAGGCCCCTAATGGGAATTACAGAAATGTTTAGAGTTGAATGTAAAGGCCTCCACTCAAATGGGATAAATGAGGAGACAATACTGATGCTATAAATGAATAGGCGCACTGTACTGAGGGGTGGGAGTGCGGTATTACTTATCAAGTGGCATCAAAACCCACAGCTGACTAAGCCTGTGGGAGGAAGGGAGCTCCGGATGGCAGTTACTATTGCAAAAGGGGCCTGGAAACAAGCAGCATGAGTAAACTGCTGATCACATTTCTCTAGGACCATGAGGGGATTATAATACTCTGAGAGATCACTCAGATTTAGAAAGAGGAAGTAGTAGGATCTCATCTTTCTGCCTCTGAGAATTTATTGTGTTTGATACCATTTAACAATGCCTCTTATTCATCCATTCTTATTGAAAAATTATTTTTAAATGAAGATGAGAATGTAAAGGTTAAAAATGCCCACCTTATTTGTCTGCTGTAGATTTACCCTGGACTCCAAAGGAAGGAGACCATGGAGAAGTGAATGCCATTTGTATTTCTTTCATCAATCATTCCTGGAATTTAGATGTTTAGTGTGTGTGTGATCTTACACAGGTACACATGGACACAAGACAGTCTATAAAAATGTGTCATTTATAAGGTCTTATAATTGCATGTCTTTTCATTCTTTTTTTTTAAAAAAAATTTATGGGACTGTAATTCAATGACCTCTTCCATGGAAATAAAATTCCAAGGTAGACCAGAAAGCTCACTAATGAGCCCTATTTCCCCAGCCCCTCACCCCAGTGGTCCTCAGTTCTGGCTGCACTATGGAATCAGCTACAGAACAACAAAATTGTGCCTGCACTGGGCTCTCCTCCAGGGCATTAAATTAGACCCTCCAGAAGTGATTACCATCAATTTATTCTATAGAGAGCTAAGATGTTAAAAAACCAAGTTAGCACAAAATTTTCAGCTTTTATAACAAAATTCTGGGCTTAATAAATATTCTGTGAATAACTTTCAGAATATTAAAATTTTGCATATCTGACACTATATTTATACCAAGGAATTGATCAGGAGAAAATGATCATGAAGGCATGCATGCAGAAATATATATACATATATGTTGTTGTTATGTGCCATCGAGTTGGACTCGACTCATAGCGACCCCTCCTTGGGTTTCTGAGGCAGAATCACTATGGAAGTGGATT
>NW_006921908.1:1943096-1991964 GCF_000298275.1 Orycteropus afer afer | reverse complement strand
ATATATAGCCACTCCTCGGAAGGAAGATAGGGCAATCTACTTCCGTAGTGATACTGCCCTGGAAACCCAAGGAGGGGTCGCTATGAGTCGGGTCCGACTTGACGGCACATAACAACAATAATATGTGTATATATATATATATTTATATATGCCTGGAGAGGCTACCCAAGGGAGTTAATATTTCCAGAATAATACAGAAGTGGTGAGATGCTTCTGTGTTGCAATAATGTTTTAATAGTAAAAATTGGAAGTGTTCTAAATGTGCAAGCAGATTTTAAAAAATATATGTTGTACATTTATTTAATAGATGGGATACTTCATCACCATTAAAAATAATGCATTACAGATAAATATTTAATGCATGCAATTCATTAAAAGAAAAAAGGATATTATACAATAATATGTATGGTGAGATATATTTCTTTATTAAAAAATAAAGAAATCTATATTATGAGCAGAAAAATGACTGGAGGAATAGATTCTAAAATAGCAATATTTATTATGAGGTGATAGGATGGACATCTGATGATTTTTATTTTCTTCTTTAGTCATAATACTATTTTGCAGATTTTCTATATGAAGCAAGAATTATTTTCTTAATGAGATAATTGACCCCTTCATTTTGCATATAGTACCTGGCAAGTAGATTCCATAGGTGAAATAACCTTTGATGCAGGGTTAATCAAATAATATATAGCAGGCCGTAAGTAAAGGCCAGCTTGCCTGTCAAGATTTATAGATGCTTCAAACAATAGACAGAAGGCTCAAAGCACGGAACAGAGTGCTTTAAATGGTCCAGTGGATGGCAGAGGAAGGTGGACATGCATGTCAAAAACTGAATAACAGAATACAAGGAAGCAAGTTAAAGATTTACCCAATACCATTTATAGCCCACTGTGCTAGTTAAGGTTGTATGTCAACTTGGTTGGGCCTGGCTGAATGGCTGGGCAGCTGGTGGTAGTTATTCCCCATGATGAGATTGGCAATCTTCTCCATGGTGGGATCTACCACAAGCAGCTGAGTAGCTACCTTTTGGGATGTGGACTGCTTCCTGTATGTAAGGAAAAGCCTTGGGGATAGTCTCTAGCTTTTGGCACACTTGAACCCTGCAGGTAGCCGTGTCATTGTTCAGCAGCTGCATGCTCTGCTGACCTTCGGACTTTCAGTGGACTTGAATGAATGGCCTGCCATGTGATTTGGTAACATTGGGACTGTGCCTTTTTATTTGTTGACCTTGGGTTTGTGGGCCTCAGCAGCCAGTAGCTGTGTGAGTGAAGAGATGCCTTTAGTTTCAGTGGGCCAGGAGCAAGAGGCAGAGCTGAAGCCCAAGGTCAAGGGGCTTTCACCCAGGCCCTAGAGCCTGGCACTTTGAACTCAGACTTCTAGGCTCCCGAACTGTAAGAAAATAAACTCCTGTTTGTTAAGGCCATCCCATTTGTGGTATATTCTTTTCAGAGTGGCACTAGGTAACCAGAACACCTACATAATTAAAACACACACACACACACACACACACACACAAAACCCCACCATATAACAGACTCAAAGACCCCTGAGCCAAAAGATCATAGTTAAAAAAAATAAGAAAAGATTGTTGTTGTTATGTGCTGTTGAGTCAGATGCGACTTATAGCGACCCCTCCTTGGGTTTCCAAGGCAGTATCACTACGGAAGTAGGTTGCCCCATCTTCCTTCCGAGGAGTGGCTGGTGGGTTTGAACCACCAGCCTTCTGGTTAGCAGTCAAGTGCCTTTAGGCACTACACTACCAGAGCTCCTAAGAAAAGATTACCCAACCATAATCTTAGGGCTTTGTTTTTACCTTAACCAATCATAGCATGTAAGTAACTTATTCATAGGTACATGCTCCAATGATTGTAAAGGGTAAATTGAAAGACCCTTATTCACAAAGCAAGAGCACTTGTCAAAATTGTATTAAAAAAACCCAAAACCAAAGCCACTGTCATGGAGCCAATTCCAAATCCTAGCCACTCTATAGCATAGCATAGAACTGCCCCTTAGGGTAGTAAATCATCTTTCTCCCATGGAGTGGCTGGTGGCTTTGAACCACCAACTTTTGCTTAGCAGCCAAATACTTTAACAACCACACCATCAGAGCTCCTTAAAATTATTTAAAAAGCACCTATTAATTGTATTTCTTTGGATTTTGGCCTGTTTATAGCCATAGTGCTTGCAGCGAATTTCCCATATTTACTTTTGTTTTCTGATACGTCACAATACAAAAAATATCTCTTGCTGCAGAAGGCTTCAGTAAAAATTTAATACACTCCAACACCTTATAGATACACCCTTGAAAATTGTGTAAAACTAACCATAAGAAAGTCCCTGTGCAGTGTACGACTTTGATTTAGAAAGGGGAGTCGGAACAACTGGCTTCATTTGTCAAAGACAGAGGAAGATGAGATTTTATGCTCTATGATTGTTTTTTGCAGTTGTTCTGAACTAATGGGCTGCTTTCTTCCTTAATGTTTTATAATTAGGAACAGCTGCTACAAGCTTTGAAGGCGGTTCCTTCCTCCTCCCACCTCCACCCTCACAGTTAGATCTATAGTTAAGGAAACTGTAGTTAAGGAATTGGTGAGACAGATAGAAGGGGGAGTCACTGGCAGATTTGTATAAGTATCATGTAGAAGAAATTGACTGTGGTGAGTTGGTGGTATAACATTACATTTTCCTGAAAAAAAAATCTTTCAACATTTTCCCATTAGATTGGGGGAACATAATAACACTGACTGGACTATTGAAGTAAACCATCATAAAAATGAGAAGACTGCCTCTTCACAAATTGATCGGCGTTCAAATCAACTAAGAACAAGTTTAAGACAGCACCGTTTGAGGATACCTCGTCCTCCTGAATAAGAGGAGTACCTTTGTGGGCTAAAAGGAAAAAATTAGCAAGGAAACTATTCTCACTCCATATACTTGAACATGCTTTAATGAACCTACTACATCAATTTTCTATTTTTGCTGGACTGCCATAGGCTTAAACTATGTATTAAGGACACATTAGCTTCAATGGCTCATTAAAATATCTATTAAATGCATTATAATGCTAAGGTGTCTCTAATAAACATATTAATACACACTTTTAAACACTATTACTTTCTCAGCATATATACACACATACACATTCAAACCTCCCTATATATAAAGTACAATGAAAATATTTACACACATTAAGCTATCATAAAGTTTATGTGCACTTAAAAGCACATTAGTTTTATGTAGGTATGTATAACTCTCTATAATGTACTATATAACCATATACAAATCTATCTATCTATATATATATATATATTACTTATCATGAATTTCTGGCTCCTCACAGGAAATAGCCTGTATATTTCTTGATCAGCACAAGGGCAAAGGGTTTTTGCATCTTTAAATTCAGTATACAATCTGTACATAAAAGTGCCATAACTTAAAATGTTGCCTTTGGTATTTGCATAATGCTTGGCATTATGGTTCAACAAAAACTAATCCACATTCATTTTGTGAAAATAAGTTTTACAAAAGTGATGGATAATATATTTCATGAGTTTAAATGATGGAGCAAAGGAATGGTATTTTTATTTTTTGCCTGGAGAGGAAATTACTTAAGAGGGCTAATATTTCCAGAATGATACTACAGAAGTGATGAGAAGCTGCTGTAGCTCACTTCCTGCGAGGCCAGAAGAGAAAATGATTGTAGTAGGAAGTTGTGGTTTGGGCTTTAAATGCTCTATGGTGAAGCACTATAGAAGGAACAAGCCATGAAAGAATATTGTGTATTCTCTTTTTCTGATATTTGAAAAAAGGTCACCAGTTACTTGAGGTTAAGTCCAACTATTCCATAATAAGAAGATATGTCCCATTCCTAGTCCCTAATCTGTCAAGACTGTGAGTGGTCTATAGCCAGTTTTATACCACCATGAATATAATGGTGATGTATCACCATGAGTCAAAGGGGAGCCCCTTCATTTTTTCCACATCATCATGTGATTGGACCAGGATAGGAATCAAAATCAAAGGAAATAAAGTAGAAAGCTGGTCAAAGACACTGTGATCTGACCTTAAAATATGAGCTGGATCTATTTAATTTTCTTTCTCAAGAATCCAGACAAAAAATTATTAGAAAATCTGCAGTTTAACAAAGAGAGATAAAGTTGAAAGGAAGCCATAAAATAGAGGAGGGTTATGACTGGCCATTTGCTAAAAAAGTGGCAGACAGTATGAGTAAGCAGAGGAAATGATGGCTAGAGAACAGAGATTAGATAGCTGCAGGAGAGAGAAATCGAGTAAGGGCACTCATGACTCAGGAGAAAGAAAACTGCTTTAATCCATGATGGCTTTCCAGACCATGTATCAAGCACCCCGCCCCCTTTTCCTGAGAGATCTTGAATCTCTATATCAATTGGATGATTTTGGCCACAAGGAATTGAAAATCCAACCGAAGTTGATTTAAACTAAAGGACATTTATTATCTCACATAACATGAAATCTCAAGGCAGAAAGGTTTTAGGGATGCTTTGGTAATGTCCTCAGAGGTACAGTTCTGCTCTGTCTTTTCTATTTGCTCTTCTCAACATATTGGCTTTTTGCCAAGCATGTTGCCTCACGAATGCCATGTGTCTTTAGCATTCCAGACATTGCTTCCACAGTCAGCTGAGTCAGAGTCTGAAAAGCACCACATTATCTTATTGTAGGGGTCCCTGGGTGGTGAAAATGATGGTGCTCATGGGAAAGTTGGCAGTTTGAGTCCATCCAAAGGCATCTTGGAAGAAAGGCCTGGTGGTCTTCTGAAAAATCAGCCATTGAAAACCCAATGGAACATGGTTCTACTCTGACACAAAGGAGTTGCCATGGATTGGAATCAACTCAATGGCAAATAGTTTAGTCTTTTGCACCTCTTTTTAAAAGAGCTCTTGAAAATTCAAAATAAAAGCCATGAATTTTCAGTAACAATATTGGAAGATAAAGTTGAGGAAATCTCCACCCAAAATAGAGTAAAATTGAAAGAAAAGGTGGATGGAGAAAGGAGAACAGTAGAGCAAAAAAGTTCCAGCATCTAAATAATAGGATTTCCAGAAAAGAGAAAGAAAAAACAGAGAGGAAGAAGTTATGGAAGAATAAATAGGATTTTAAAATCCCTAAACTGGAGGTCACAAATTTCCAGGTTGAAGAGGCCCACTGAGTGCCAAATATAATGAATAACAATAGATCCACGCTGAGGCAGATCATCATGAAGTTTTAGAACAAAGAGGGGATATTATAAATGTAGAGGAAAAAGGACAATCATAATGGCATCAGACTTCTTCACAGAAACACTGGAAAATGGGAGGTATTAGAGAAATGCCTTAAAACTTCTGAGTGAAAATTACTTCTGAAGTATAATCTATACCCATTCAAACTATCAGCCAAATGTGAAGATTTTGTTGTTGTTATGTGCCGTTGAGTTGGAGCTGACTCATACTGACCCCTCCTTGGGTTTCTGAGGCGATATTACTACAGAAGTAGATTGCCCAAACTTCTTTCTGAGGAGTGGCTGGTGGGTTTGAACTGCCAGCCTTCTGGTTAGCAGTCAAGTGCCTTAGGCACTACACTGCCAGAGTGATTTTCAAGTATTCACAATCTCAAAAAATTACATTTCATGCATCCTATCTTAGTAAGCTACTACAGGATTTATTCTAACTAACTAACTAGTTAGTTATTCTAACTAACACTGCCTGGTCCTACCCATTCTCACAATCATTGCTATGTATGAACCCATTGTTACAGCCATTGTTACATATGGATAGTGTAATCCAACTCGAAGAGTGTCTTCTCTTTTATGCTGACTCTCTACTTTACTGAGCGTGATGTCCTTTTCCAGGGATTGGTCCCTCTTGATAACAGGTCCAATGTAAGTGAGACAAAGTCTTGCCATCCTCTTTTCTAAGAAGCTGTTCGGCTGTACATCTTCTAAGACATAGTTGTTCATTCTTCTAGCAGTCCATGGTATAGTCAATATTCTTTGCCAACAACACAACTGAAATGCATCAATTCTTTTGAGGTCTTCTTTATTCATTGTCCAGCTATCACATGCATATGAGGCTATTGAAAACACCATGGCTTGGGTCAGGCACAGTTTAGTCTTCAAATTGGTACCTTTGCTCTTTAACACTTTAAAGAGGTCTGTTGCAGCAGATTTGCCCATGCAATACATTGTTTGATTTCTTAACTGCTGCTTCCATTAGTGTTGACATATACCAATACATGAGCAAAAAAAAAAAAAAAAACCAAACTCACTGCTGTTGAGTCAATTTTACTCATAGCAACCCCTCCTTGGTTTTCCGGGGCTGTATCTCTACAGAAGTAGATCTCCCAATCTTCCTTCTGAGGAGTGGCTGGTGGGTTTGAACTGCCAGCCTTCTGGTTAGAAGTCAAATGCCTTGGGTACTATGCCAGCCTTCTGGTTAGCAGTCAAATGCCTTAGGCACTATGCCACCAGGCATTTTCTTATGTGCTGCTGCTTTTCAAATGAGTGTAGGTGCTGTTGTGATGAAAACACTCAAATTCATTTCAAAGCACTCCTAAATTCTTAGGGGCTTTTAGCTATCATGTATATGATCCCTAGGTTCCTGGTTTCATTGGCCTATAATAATAAAAAATAAAGTTATAAATCTTTATCCTTCACAAATTATTGTGGCTTGAAAGATGGCCCATTAGAAGAATCGTCCAACTATTTCTGAGTGTTTCTGTGGGAACGGTATAGGTCTTTTGGGTTCTTCCTACCTGGGTTTCTCATCTTGTCACTATACTATTTTCCCTACTCTGCTTCTCTTATAGAAGCTCTGGTTTATTCATGCTCTTCTGAGTACGTCTTTACTCATTCTCACCACTCAGGTTCCCACCACTAACTTTGTTTATCCCCACTACTCATTTCCCTGCTTCTCCCCTCTGATCCAAACTCTCACATAGGTTGCTTTCTATTTGAAATAGAACTCTGACATAACCTTTTGAGGCTGGAGATTAGCCTTGATGCTTTCCTGAGGTTGATCTCCTCTCCAACCATCATCTTCTGCATTTCTTCATCCACAGCTGCTACCTAGGTAACATGTACTAGCACAGATGCTTGTGGAAAGCAAAGATTTCTCTTTCTTTCCTCTTGCAGCCTCCTCGCTTGTACAAGGACAGCTTAACCCTAGCAATGGAACTTCTCCAAATATCTCTATATCTGGGATTTCAGATCCAACTGTACCCTCAGAAAAAGAGGAAGCCTCTAATTCATTGGAACACAACCACCCCTATTTGTTTGCATATTGTCTATGACTGCTTTTGCACTACAGGGGCAGAGCTGAAAGGTTGTAATAGTCATGCTGTGGCTTGCAAAGTCAAAAATATTTACTATTCTGGACCTTTTCAAGAAGCCCTGATATACAATGGTTAAGCCCTAGGCTGCTAAATGAAAGGTTGGTGGTTTGAACCCACCAGTGGCTCTGTGGAAAAAAAAGACCTGATGACCTGCTCTCATAAAAATGACAGCCTAGGAAACCCTAATAGGCAATTCCACTCTGTTCTATAGGGTTGCTGTAAGTCAGAATCAACTTGATGGCACACAACAACAACCTTTACAGGAAAAGTTTGCTGACCCCTGATCTAGTCCATGGGAGCTCTGGTGGCATAGTACCTAAGGCATTTGACTGCTAACCAGAAGGCTGGCAGTTCAAACCCACCAGCCACTCCTCAGAAGGAAGATTGGGCAATCTACTTCTGTAGTGATACTGCCTTGGAAACACAAGGACAGGTCACTGTGAGTTGGATCTGACTCGATGGCAGTGAGTTTTTTTGAGATCTAGTCCATAGACCTGTCATATTTTATGTCTGGAGAGTAACTTCTTCCCAGTGGAAATATCTATTCCTTTGAGGGGAAAATAATATCCCTCCCTTCCAGTATATGGCCTCGTCCTATGAACTCCACCTAAAAATCATACTCTGAAAATGGTAATTCTTCCAAAAGCTATGCTATTCAGTGTTATATATGGTAATGCTCTTATGTACTTTTTGCATAATCAGCAATACTATAAGGACAACCACGGTCATGTTAATAATAGTTTGGAGTTAGTTTTTTCTGTGTGTGTGTATGTGTGTGCATATATACATATATCAGTTTAATATAATATTTTCATTCAAAAATATGACTAAACACTTTAATTTGCTTTATTTACTGAACAATAAAGAAAAACACATTTTGGTAGATCATAATTTTCAAACTTCTTGATACCAAATTACACTCTGTTTAGAAAGACATCATTTTTGCTCCAGCAAAATTCCATTGAAGACTCCAATTAGCCAATCTATGTGACCACTAATGAAGCAAATATACTGTGGATTAAAGGATGGCATATTCTAATCGACCACATTTGGTATAAAGGACCCAACCTTGAATGAGTAGTCAACCCCACACAAACCACTTGGACTGGAAAGAGAAGTGAAGACAAATGAAATCCTTTAGACAAGATAATATAGGTCTTCTGTAGCTAGGGACAAATTTCTTTTTTCTCAGGCCCATGGAATGAAGAGTTGGGTGCAAAGATGCCAGGGTTGTTGTAGCTCTTCTTTCTCCTCAGCTGGGGATTCCTAACTGTTGTAGACCAAACCCCACTCTAGACACAATACCAAAGCAGCTGTCATGGAGAAGATACCTACCTAGCCATAACCTATTATTCTGTAATTCATTGGGTACTATGGATTAAATTGTGTCCCAAAAAATACGTGCTGTAAATCATAACCTCTATTCGGTGTTACAATCTCATTTGGGAATGGTTTGTCATGGTTATGGTAATGAGACAGGATTAATGTAGGTGTGTCTTAAATCAATCTCTTTTGAAATATAAAAGAGATGAAATAAGCAAATGAGAGAAGAAAAGATGGGGGAAGACACGTGCCAAGCCCCATGAAGATCAGCCAGGAGCAGAAGCTCAGGAAGACAAGGACCTTCCTCCAGAGCCAACTGAAAGTCTTTTCTCAGAGCCAGCACCCTGAATTCAGACTTCTAATCTCCTGAACTGTGAGAAAATAAATGTGTTTGTTTAAGTCATCCATATGTGGTATTCATGTTATATTAGCACTAGATAACTAAGATACTGGGAAAACTAAATATCAAGTCAACTAATAGTTACTGCCTGTTTTAAAGAGACAAGGTACTGTGCTAAATGGTGAGGATAGAGTACTAAACAAAGCATAGTTCCTACTCTCATAGAACTTTTAATATTGTGGGGGAGCTTGACAGAGAGAATTATAACATGGTGGGATAATGTTAGATAGGAAAAATATATGATGTTCTGGGACCATGTCACTTAACTGATTCTGGTTTACACAGAAAGTTATATTTAAGCTGACACTAAAGGAGAGCAGGCATTAGCCAGATAAAGAAACTGGAGAAGTGTTTCAGGCAGGGTAAGCAGCATTTTGAAAAGATCTAGAGGAGAGAGAAAGTATACCATGTTTAGAAAACTGCACATTATTTGCTATGCCTGGACCACACAATATTAGGGAGCATGGGGTGAGAGAAAGAATTGGAGAAATTAGTGGGGAACAGGTCATGAAGAGACTAGTTAAGTCATGCTAAGGATTTGGACTTTATCCTGAGGAAAATGGGATTATAGGGAATGATTTTAAAATGGAAGATGGGTGATATGATCAGATTTATACTTTTAAAATTTCTTTCCAGTTTTGGTGACAAGGGTGAAAGGGTGATAGAGAAAAACTGGAGGCAGAGAGATCAGATAAGAGGCTGTTCCAGTAATTCAGGCAAGTAGTTATGGTGGCCTAAACTAAGACAGCAGCAGTGAAAATGGAGAGAACATCATGGATGTAAGAGCTATTGAGGAGGTAGAACTGATGAAACTTGATATTGATTGAATGTATAGTGTCTCTTCTCTGAGATCCAGTCAGTCTCTAGGTATGGTGCATCATAATTCCGATTATCAGTTTTTGGTCTTATTTCTAGGTCTCTGGGTGGTGCAAATGGTTTGCACTTGGCTACAAACCAAAGGGTTGGTGGTTCAACCCCTCTGAGTGGTGCCATGGAAGCAATTTGCTTCCATAAAGATTACAGCCAAGAAAAGAAAAGTCTGTGGAGCTCGGTTCTACTCTGTAACGTGTGGGGTCCTCATGAGTCAGAATCAACTCAATAGTAATAGCTGTTTTTTTTTTTTTTGGTCTGGTTTCCCTATTCCTAGCGTGCTGCTTGAGTCTTCTCCCTGTCCTCACCTTAGCCCTGGACTTCTGTTCTCCTACTTTGCCTAATGACTTGGTCCTGCTACTTTCAGACTATCCCTTCTGAAATGGTTGAGGTCCTCACACTCAGAATTCCATGTCTCTTGCCTTTGCCCACATGTGGAAGATGCCAACTTGAATTCATATTGCCATCTGATATCTTAGACTGGATACTTTGTGAGTATCTGTGATTTCTCTGAAGCACCTCCCTGCGAGCAGGTGTGTATTTCACTGAATGAAATTTAGTTCCAAAAGCTGCCTTTAATAGTTTACTTTATTATTTTGTCAGTGCTTCAGATGTGCTGAGTCAAGACCAAGAAAAAAATAAGGCGAAAAAGGGTAGGCGAGTGTTCTGTGGCTTCTATCTTTTAAAAAATGCCAATTTTGTGTATTTCATTCATTTATTTCAGCTGAATGGGTGTTTTTGATTAAATTAAAACTGACAACACTGTTGTGCCTCCCCTCTAGGGTTCATTCTCTGCTCTCTCTAATTCCTTATGTGTTGAAGACTCCCAGTCCTGTTGCTTCTATCCTGAAATCAATAATATATCCATCTGCCCACTAGACTCTTCTACTCTGATGTCTACAAACACTTAAACTACCTAAAACCTTAGCCCCTTATGTTATGTTGTGTTCCTTTTCCTTCTCTTCTTCCCATATTCTTTGTGCTGATAAGTGGCTTCACCAATCAATCCAGTCACACAAGCAAAAAAATGTGGACATCATCCTGAAATTATAAATATTTTCTATTTTCTTATTTCAAAAATTACCTTGATTCTGATTGCTAAATGCATTATTAAATTTACCATCTATTCTACATCCCCACTGCTTCAATTTAGACTTTTTATGTCTCACAACGACTAGTCATATCTTAGAGTATTTCTGTGTTTCTGGTCTTCTGATATAATCCTTCAAGGACAGAAACTAATTGACCACCATCTTAAACTTACCAGAACTGAATATGAAGTAGGAACATGGAAAGTGCTTGTTGAATATATATTTGACTTTGAATAAAGTGGAGAATCAGCATCCCCTTGTCTCTCTCTTTTGCTACCCTTTCTGAACTAGGTCTTCTTTTGTCAGCATCTTCCTTCTGGGTCCTAGAATAATCCTCCCAGTTCTTGGAAAACCTCAAGTGAGATTTCTACTAAGACTTTGAGACGATATAAAGCTCTTTTAAAATAAAAAAGTTTAGCTTTTTCACAGGCACTGCTATGGCTCACTCTGGGGAGGTGGGAAGAACTTCTGCTAGGATGAGAATCCAAGTCAGGCTCCTGAATTTTCCTAACAGAATGTCAGCCTTGCCACCTGACAGTCTGAAACATATGCCTAGGGCATATGGATCCCTTTTCAATCAACACAGTCTCTGCATGTCTTCCAAAGAGCTCAGTCTTGGACTGACTGATATTCAACCCTGTCAAAAAGCTCCTCGGAAAAGAGTGATATTTGAGAGATATTTGGAGCTAACCATTTAGTCTCTAAATTTTAACCTTAAACTAAGTTACACATTTATTTGGATCATGGCTCTTATTCCATTAGAAATATCACCACTGAACAACATTTAAGTAACAAGCTTTCTGGTTTTTCACAGGTTAGATAAAGAAAGAGATACTTCTGAAGAACCATCCCCCAAATATTTGTCCATTATCTTCCTCAATATGTGTTCAAGAAAAATTTCTTCCGAAGAAGTGGGACATTTTTTATATTGGGTAATGAAAATGATTGTAGTTCTGTTCAAGACAGGATGATAAGTTCAATCTTTGAGTCACTGTTTTCTTCTCTGATAAATAATAAGTATAGATAAAATAATAAAGTAGAAAACTTATAAGACACTATTTAAAAAACAAAGTATGCATTTGTTTGGACCAGAAAAATAACAGAAACACAAAACAGTAAATGGGGCTGCATCTGAAGGTCTTCTGGGCTCTAGAATTATAAACAGTCAGAGCCACCTAAGAGTTCAGCTCCTGTTGGATGGCAGGGTCTAATGATTTCAATCAAGCAAAGGACCAAAACGGGGATCATTATTTAAAATCAAGCTCTTGGGTGGGATACCACTCCATGAATCCAAGCCAAAAACTTCTTTTGTACTACTGCCTGAATTTCCAGATAGGAAGTAATGTAGACACAACTTTGAAGCCAGAACTTGAGTAAAGTTACCTTCTGGCTAAGTGACTAGAAAGAGCTATAATGTCATGACTATTTCCATGGGGTAGTGCCCTGTTCTGACCGTGTAAGATCTGTTTTGAGCTTTTGGAGGAGGTAATTTAAAAACCAACAGAAAGGAAGGAGAGAAGATAGATGGAGGAAGATGCCTCCAAATAATGAACAGATCTCTCTCCTACTGAAGGCAAGTCAGAAAAACTGAATCCCACAATTCATGAAGAAAGCAATGCTAATAAAGACAGCCAATTACTGAGAATATTTTTTTCAGATGAAGTGAGAACAATATAGTAATCTGAAAAAGTTTTCAAAATAAGACACCGAAGATGTTTCACCAACAAGATAAAGGAAGACAACAACCATAATGAAGAATAATAAATACAGAACAAAACATGCAGAAATAGAATTACAACAGTGGACCTAAAAATAGCCTGATAAAAATCCTAGAAATAAGATGGTATAAACTTTTAGAATATAAACAATTAAGGAGATAATTAATAAATAAGGAGTAGAATTTAGGAATTTGTTAAAAAAAAAAAAGTTTGAAGAAAGGGAGCATAGATTAAGTGTTTGAAACTGAAGTGTAACAGCACTGAAAAATAGAAGAGAGGGAAGAGTGGAGAAGCAATAGTTGGAGAAATATTACTTAAGCATTTTTCAGAGTTGACAGAAATCCTCAGATTAAAAATGTAATTAAGGTTCTAAGAAGAATAAATTAAAAGAAATGCATACTTAGATACATCATAATGAAACTGAAGTTACAGAGAAAATATTAAAACCCATTAGAGAAGAAACTCAATCTCTTAAAGAAATGACCATTAGACACACACACACACACACACATATATATAAACCCATTGCAGCCAAACATAGTGATCTTATAGGACAGTAGAATTGTTCCATAGGGTTGCAAAGGCCATAATCTTTTTTTTTTTTTTTTAAACTTTTTATTCTGATTTAGTTGAAATTTTACAAAACAGATTCATTTTTCATTCAACAGCTCATACACATTTTGTTTTGTAACACTGGTTACCTTCCCTACAGAGTAACAGCTCTCCTCCCACTTCTTCCCTGTGGTTACCCTTTCCCTGTGCCCTTCTTGCCTATGCATTCCTGCCTCCTTACCTTTCTCCCTGTGTAAAATGCTGTCCTTCTGATCTCCTGTGGCTGGTTGTTCTAAGGAGTGCATCTCCCTGGTGTAGTCTTTTGACTCGTAGGCTTGTCTATTGTTTGGATTAGAGTTAAGCCACAGGAGTGAGTTAAATTCCAGGCTTGACAGGTGACTTGGGGCCATAATATCAGGGATTTCACCCATTTCTATCTGTCCAAGTAAACCTGGATTTTTAAAAATATTTATTTAATTTTTATTCCACATTTTTTCACCTACTCTCTCCAGGATATACAATTTTGATCCATTTCTGAGTGGTTGTCCTTGGTAGCCAGGCACCACCTAGTTCTTCTGGTTTTAGGGTCATAAAAACGAGGTTCTTATGGTATATTAATCCTTTGGACCTACCTGTTCCTATGCAACTTTGATTTTCTTCACTCTTCTTTGTTCCCACTGAGGAGAGATCAACACCTTGCATCTTACATGGCTGCTCACAAGCATTTAAGGCTCCAGTTGCTACTTACCAAAGATACAGAACAGTATTTTTCAATACTATTTTGTGTCCAAGGCTGTAATCTTAACAGAAGCAGATAGCCACATCTTTCTTCTGTGGAGCAGCTGGTGGGTTTAAACCACTAACCTTTCAGTTAACAGTCAAATTCTTCATGGGCTTCCAGGCTTCCTTGGAATACATGTACATATATATGCCATTTCTTTAAGATCACATCTATCTATCTATCTATCTATCTAATCTATATACAGAAAGAGAGAGATTGATTTTGAGGAATTGGCTAGCAGAATTGTTGGGCTTAGCAAGTCCAATATGGGTAGGTCAAGTGACAGGCTAGACATTTGGAAATGCCAGCAGCCTGTGTCCCAAAAGTAGTAGTTCAGGGAGTGGGGTTTAAAGGATATTATAGCAAGATGTCTATTCTAGACGTATAATTTTTTTAAGGGTAACCTCTGATTTTGCTCTTAATGCCTTCAACGGATTGGATGAGGCACACCCATATTATAGAGGGTGACGTGCTTTACTTAAGGCCAATTGATTTAAATGTTAATCATGTCATAGCAATATCTGGACTAGTATTTAATGAAACAATGGGTACCATAGCCTAGCCAAGTTGACACATAAAATTGATCATCACATTAACTTTTAGGGAAATATAATTTACAGCTATATGTTATGTTATTATGCACTTATTAGAACGATTAAAATTAAAAAAATATTGAGAGTAACAAGTCCTGGCAAGGATGCAGATAAATCTTTTCTCATACAGTGGTGACAGGAATATGAAATGGTACAGACACTGTGGAAAACTGGCAGTTTTTTATAAAGTTAAACCTACACTCACCATGTGACCCAGACATGTCTCTCCTGGGTATTTATCTTAGTAGAAAAAGAAACCCAACAACTTATGTTTACACAAAAATGCTCATAACATCTTTATTTGTCATAGTCAAAAAGTGGAAACCACCTAAATGTTCTATAATAGATGAATGGAAAAACAAATCGTGGTATTTGAACTGTAGGATACTACTCAGCAATAAAATGGAATGAACTACTGGCAACAACTAGGATGCTGAGGATTAGGATATGACTATTAAAAGGTATCACAAGGGAGTTTCTTTGTGTTGATCTCGATTGTAGAAAAAGTTACACCAATCATAGAACTATACACTCACACACACACACACACACACACAAAGTCCATGTAAAAAACTGGTGAAATAAAAACAAAGTCTGTACCTGAGAAAGAAAGGTGTATCCAGACTGTATTCTTTCACCATACTTATTCAATCTATATGTTTAGCAAGTAATCCGAGATACTCGACTGTATGAAGAGTGTGGCATCAGGATTAGAGGAAGACTCATTAACAACGTGTGATATACAGATGACACCATCTTGCTTGCAAAAGTAAACAGAACTTGAAGCATTTACTGATAAAGACCAAAGACTATAGCCTTCAGTATGGATTATACCTCAACATAAATAAGACAAAAATCCTCAAACTGGATGAATAAGCAACATCGAAATAAATGGAGAAAATACTGAAGTTGTCAAGGATTTCCTTTTACTTGGATCCACAACCACACCACGGAAACAATAGTTAATAAATCAAATAATGTATTGCCTTGGGCAAATCTTCTGCAAAAGACCTCCTAAAAGTATTAAAAAGCAAAGATGTCACTTTGAGAATTGAGGTGTTCTTGATTCAAGCCATGAGACTGTCAATCACTTCACATGCATACAAAAGCTGAACAATGAATAAGGAAGACCAAAGAAAAATGGATGCATTTTAATTATGGTGTCGGCAAAGAGTATTGAATATACTGTGGACTGACAGAAGAATGAACAAATCTGTTTTGGAAGAAGTACAGGCAGAATGCTGCTTAGAAACAAGGATGGCAAGTTTGTCTCACATACTTTGGACCTGTTATCAGGGGGGATCAATCCCTGGAGAAGGACATCATGCTTGGTAAAGGAGAGGGGCAGTGAAAAAGAGGAAAACTCTCAATGAGATGGACTGACACAGTGGCTGGACAATGGGCTCAATCATAAAAATGATCTTAAGGATGGTGCAGGACTGGGTTGTGTTTTGTTCCATCATACATAGGATTGCAGTGAGTTGGAACCGACTTAACAGCCCCTAACAACAACAACAACTTTGGAAAAGCATTGTATATTCCTTGATTTTGACAATGTAGAATAGTTATGTAAGGTACTATCTTTGGGAGAAACTGGATGAGGGTACACGGAAACTATCCACATCATTTCTGCAATTTCTTGTGAATCTAAAACTGTTTTTTTTTTTAAAAAAAGATGTTAAATTTTTAAATATCAGTTGTAACCTTTTTTTTTTTTTTTTAAAAAAAAAAAACCAACAACAAACTATTGTAGTCTCAAGCCTGTCTGACTTCAAAGTCAGTGCTCTTAACCCCTACACCATACTGGTTAGAGTGTATTGGGAAAATGCCTATTTTAGCAGCCACAAATAAGGGATACTGTGCCTAAGGCATTTGACTACTAACCAGAAGCCTGGTGGTTCAAACGCACCAGCCACTCCTTGGAAGTAAGATTGGGTGATCTACTTTCATATTGGCAGTGCCTTGGAAACCCCAGGGATATTTCTAGTCACTCAAAATGCTTTTTGTATCCATAGAGCATAGGAAGGGGAAAAAAACAGGAAATGTTTCATTGAGACAATTATTGGCATTTTATATAGGATGATTTTAATAGATTTTATACATGCAATGAAGATAAATCTTACTTGTTTCGTATATTTAGTAATCTCATAATGCATTCTGAATTCTACTTGCTAGATTTTCACATCTATATGCATATATCACCTTACTTTAGATGTTTTTCTCTTAAATATTCTTTTTATAAACATGTTAAGCTTCAAAAGGCTCTTTCCTATTATTTTATTCAGTTAATTGGGAACAGAACTTTAAGAGAAATGAACATGTTTGAAATAAGGTTTTTAAAGGTGTAGCCTATATACTTTTGTATTACTTTTCTTGCCCTAATACCTCATTAGTGTTATCACATTCCTGAAATATCTAAAATGGTTGAAAGCATAAAGTATTGTGGGATTTTAGATACTACATTTTGAAGCTCTCAAAAATGTTAACTGTGAAATACATGACTTTGTTTGTCTGGGTTAAGATCATGGGAAATACATCTGTTTGCATTTGTGGATTATACTGTCATAGAAAATTATGCCTCATGAAGCCATGGAGCAAAAAACCCAGCAGTAATATGCAGTTACATCATCTGCTAAGCATGTATATCACAAATTACTTGAAAGCAATCATCAAAATATTCTGGGTCCCACCAATTATGATTAACCATCCACAACAAAGGCTGTGTCCAGAAGGACCCTACTTTTGTTCTGAGCAGGGCTTATTTAGGGGAAAAAAAATGGAATGTGATTGTAACGAGAAGCCCAGTCTGGCTCTATCTTTTCAACTCAGTCTGCTGTATGTGCAAGAGGCAGTAGAATGAAGGGAGGCGGGCTGGAGGGAGGCTTATGAATCCCATACAGCACCTCAGGGCTTGACAAGGAAGAGGGGCTGACAGGTGCAGAGGAGACATGTGAAGTCCTTCGTCAGATAACTCCTGTGGAGCTGGAGTCCGAGCCTTCAGGGCAGAACTCTCAGGAGGATGCACTCTATCATAGTCAAAGATTCCAGTGATACATTGTTCATGAGAAAAATCAGACAAGGCAATTACAGGAAAGAGCAGGAAGCCAGCTCCGTCTTCCAATCAGATTTTCAATATTTAACCATCACTTCCTAAGTACAGTTGGGCTCAGTGAATTATGCAGCATCCAGCGGCTGTCCAAGGAGATTTGCTCTTAATAATGGATTTTTGCATCACAAATGAATAGGGTTTTTTAATCTTTCTATTCATCTCTCTTTTCTGTGGCTATTTCTGCTTAATTTGCATTTCTACCTGTGACTTGGCCTTTATTATAAGAAATGTATAAAATATGAAGAATCTTTTTCATTACTGTAACCTGTGAGAACTCAATGTCTTGACCCTACATTAATGACATGAACTTGTTTGGATACTGTTCTCAATTGCATGAGGGGATTCAACTGGGTACACATAATAAGCAGTCAAATCCAAGTGTGCTATTTCCACCGGAAGAATACAAATGCATTAGCCTGCCAGAAGCTGAGGGTGACAAAGCGGGAACAGGCATAGCTGAGATGAATCAAATAAAAAGTGGGAGCCTTGGGCATTTTTCATAGCAGGGCTGGAGTTAGTGCTTTTCTGGGAATGGATACTGTTCTGTGGTTGGCTTTGAAGCTATGGGGAGAGTAATTTGGCACATTACTCTCAGGCTGTAAGGGTAAGGGTAACAGGTAAGCATGGTGATTGTTTCTCTTGAAAAGGAAGACTGCTCATCTGTTGAGAGGCTGCCTAATTTCTGGATCATACCTGGCACTGAGAAGGTCATACAAATTCTGCTTTCTAAGGCTTCTGATCCTAAAATATAATTCAAAGGAGTGGCTTATTTTCATTTGCATGTGTTCCAATGCAATTAGTAAGGCTTGTGGCAGGGAAAAGCAAGAACATTTATATAATAGACAGTCTTGTATATTCATTCACTCAGCAGAAATTTTTGAGTGCCTTCCATGTGGGAGGTAGACACTCTGCTAGACTCTGGGGAAACCATAGCTAACAAGACACAGGACCTTTCCCAAGGATTTTAAAATCCAGTACGGAATACAGAAAAGTAACCAAGCAATTGCAACTCAATGTAATAAGTGAAGTAACATCTTATAATGATGATAATGATAATAACAACAGGAACATATGTTTATTAGGTCATTTCTCTCAACAATTCCTCAAGCCAACTGCTAATATTACTTCCATTTTACTGATAAAAAGTTTGAGGCTTAGCCAATTTTGCAAGTTCATGAAATTAGCAAGTGTAATGCAGGAGTTTTAATACTGGCCTGTGCAGTGCTAGAATTCCAGCGCTTAACCTTGTTACTGATAGATTGCTATGGGAAAACATATGGGAGAGAGATGCAAATAAAGTAGTCTTGGAAGACCCAGAAGGTGATCAGGACAGCTTCTCATTAACTACATCTAATATGAGAACTGAAGAAAGATTAATAATGTGAAAAATAGGACCTGAAGGACAAGATACATTCTGGTATGAAACTAATGGTACCAGGAACATGTGAGCTGCATGAACCTCAAAGGCATGGGATAATAAAATAATTTAAAGTGAGTGTTTAGATTATTTATTCTAATATATTAGCAATAATCCTAATATTTCCTTGGTTATTTTGGGTACTTAATTTTTTCTACTTTCTTAATGATTCAATGAGCTATTATTAGATATATTTTAAAATAAGCATTTATGGGGAAAAAATGTTTGATTATTTCTCAGAAATAATAGCACCTGACAGGAGCATTTATCAAAACAATTGAATATAAAATAAAAATCTTTGAGGCTTGTTCAGATAAGAAGGTGAAGAGATGAATCTAAAACTTGCTATTTTTTCCTCAAGTTTGCGTTTATGGTAGCTAAGTTTGTATGTCAACTTGGCTGGACTTGGTTGAGTGGCTGGGCAGTTGGATGTATTATTCCCCATGATGAGACTGGTAATCAACCCCATATTGGAATCTACTGTGAGCAGCTGAGTAGCTCCCTTAGGGATGTGGTCTGCTTCCTGTATATAAGGAGAAGCCTTGGCGAACGGTCTCTAGCTTATGGAACACTTGAACCCTAGATGTAGCTGAGTAGTTGTTCAGCAGCCTGCCATGCTCTGCCAACCTTGGAACTTTCAATGGACTTAAATTAATGGCCTGCCATGTGGTTTGGTAACATCAGGACTGTGCCTTTTTACTTGTCAACCTTGGGTTTGTTGGCCTCAGCAGCCAGCAGTGGAGTGAAGAAAAACCTCCAGCTTCAGTGGGCTGGGAGCAGGAGACAGAGCTGAAGCCCAAGGTTGAGGGGCTTTCACCCAGCCCCTAAAGCCTGGCACTTTGAACTCACGCTTAAAGCCTCCAAACTGTAAGAGAATAAACTCCTATTTCTTCAAGCCATCCCATTTGTGGTATATTCTTGTCAGAGCAGTACTAGGTAACCAAAACAGCAGCCATTTGTAATATTAAAAAAAAAAAAAAAAAAATAGTGTGCTTTATGATAGAATAAGAAACCCTTTTCTACATACCATATAATTAAACAATAGATACTTTTGAAATCAACTAATGCAAATTGTTTAGAATAAATTGATGTACCATTGATATTTCTACTTGAACAATATCAAAGAAGACATGATTATTCTCATTAAATTCTTCCATCTGTGTGTCATATCTCAGTTAATGACATTGCCATCTTCTAATTCAACCAAAACCAAACCAAACTCACTGCCATTGAGTCGGATCCAACTCATAGTGACCCCTCCTTGTGTTTTCGAGGCAGTATCACTCTGGAAGTAGATTGCCCACTCTTCCACCCGAGGAGTGGCTGGAGGGTTTGAACCGTCAGCTTTCTGGTTAGCAGTCAAATGCCTTAGGCACTATGCCACCAGAGATGATACAGTCTTCTTAATTACTCAGGCTAAAAACTTTGAGTGATCTTTGTCTCCTCCTTATGTCATCAGTCGTTACATGTTGGCAGGCAGAATTCTAAGATAGTTCCCAAGAATCCTGCCCCCCCGCCCACTGGGATATATATATATATATATATATATATATATATATATATATATATATCCCCTTAAGTATTATGGGAGTTGTGAATATGATAGATATCCCACCAGCAATTAGGTTACATTATATGCCAAAAGTAAGGGGATTTTGATGATGTTATTAAGGTCCCTAATCAGTTGCCTTTGAGTTAATCAAAAGGGGATTATCCTATTTGCGCCTGACCTAATTATGGTAGCATAGTGCCTAAGGCACTTGACTGCTAACCAAAAGGTTCAAATCCACCAGCCACTCAATTGAAGGAAGGTTGGGCAATCTACTTCCATAGTGATAACCGCTTCAGAAACCCAAGGAGGGGTAGCTATGAGTTGGGTCTGACTTGATGGCAAATAACAGCAACAACAACATTGAAAGAGAACTTTGGTCTTCCCTGAGTCCAGAACTAGAAACAGCAGATATTCCTTTGTTGGTCTTGAAAAGATTATTATTGTTGTTAGGTACTGCTGAGTCAGTTCTGATTCACAGTGACCCTATGTACAACAGAATGAAACATGGCCAGTTCTCTTGCCCCATTCTCACAATTGTTCCTGTTTTAGCCCATTGTTGCAGTCACTGTGTCAATCCATTTAATTGAAGGTTTTCACAATTTTTTGCTGACTTTTCACCTTTACCAAGCATGACATCCTTCCATGGACTGGTCCCTCCTGACAACTTGTCTAAAATATGTGAGACAAAGTCTCACCATCCTTGCTTCTAAGGAGCATTCTGGCTGTACTCTTTCCCAGATATATTTGTTCATATTTCTGGCAGTCCATGGCATATTTAATCTTCTTCACCAGCACTATAATTCAAATGCATCAATTCTTTTTTGATCTCTCTTATTCATTGCTCAGCTTTTGCATGCATATGAGGTGACTGAAAATATCATGGCTTGAGTCAGGCCCACCTTAGTCCTGAAAATGATATCTTTGCTTTTTAACACTTTAAAGATGTGTTTTTCAGCAGATGTCCCCAATGCAATATGTCATTTGATTTCCTGACTGCCATTTCCATGTGTGTTGACTGTGGATCCAAGTAAAATGAAATCTTTGACAACTTTAATCTTTCTCTGTTTACCATGATGCTGTTAATTGGTCCAGTCGTGAAGATTTTTGTTTTCTTTATGTTGAGGTGTAATCCATACTGAAGACCATAATGTGAGAGGAGATGGCCATGTAACAAGGACTAAGAGTGACCTCTAGGAGCTGTGAGAGGTTCCCAGCAAACAGTTAGCAAGAAAAAAAGGCCCTTAGTCACACAGCCACAAAGAAATTAATTCTACCAACAACCCAAATGAGCTTGAAGGCAGATTCTTCCCCAGTCAAGCTTCCAAACAGGAAAACAGCCCAAGCAACATGTTGGTTTCAACTTTATGAGACTCCGAGCTGAGGTTTAGCTAAGCTGTGTCCAGACACATGACCCAAGGGAACTATGATATTATAAATGTATACTGCTTTATGGGGTTGAGTTTATGTTAATTTGTTATGCAGAATAGAAAATTAATACATAAAGTCCTCTGAATTCTCCCTTCACAGTGTCTTTATCTTTGTTTCTTTATAACTATTGCTTTCATTCAAACCCTTGTGTCTCTAATTTATGCTAATAACTAACTGGTCTTTCCATCTTCAATTTCTTAGTCTTCCCAGCAATCCATTGTCACTATGTTTTATCTTCCAGAAACACAGTTTTGATCATGTCTCCCTGGAAAAATGGCATGGGGCTGCATCTGACCTCCTCTAACTTCACAAGGGGAAAGAAGGATAAAATCAACAGCCCAAGTCTTAAAAGCTTGCAAGCGGCCATCTAGATGCAACAATGGGTCTCTCCTCACCCAGAGCAAAGAAGAATGAAGAAAACCAAAGATGCATGCAAATAATTAGTCCAAGGGACTAGTAGACCATGTGATTATCAGCCTATATGACCATGAGACGAGAAGAACTAGATGGTGCCCAGCTACCACTGTCAACCACTCACAAAGGCACAAAGGGATCAGTGCAGGAGATCCTGGACAGAGTGAGAGAACAATGTGGAGCAAAATTCAGGATCATAAAACAAGTTGACTAGTCTGAAAGAGCCTGGTGAGATGCCCGAGACTATGGCTCCTAGTTATCCTTCAGAACTGGAACTGAAATCATTCCTGTGACTTCCAGCCAAACAATAGACAAGCATATAGGGTGAACATTTACATCAGGTAGATACACTCCTTAAAGCAATCAGTATGGGAGTACAGACAGGCAGTGTTTGCACAGGCAGGAATGCATAGGAAAGAAGGACACAGGAAAGAGGTAACTATGGGGAGGAAGTGGGAAGAGTGCTGTTACATTGTGGGGAATTGCAATCAATATCATGAAACAAAATATGTATGAACTGCTGTATGGAAAATGAATTTGCTCTGTAAACTTTCACCCAAGTCACACACACACAAAAAAAACCCCCAAATTCACTGCCTTCAAATCAGATCCTACTCATAGCAACCCCTCCTTGGGTTTCCAAGGCATTATCACTATGGAAGTAGATTGCCCAACCTTCCTTCTGAGGAGTGGCTGGTGATTTGAACTGCCAGCCTTCTGGTTAGCAGTCAAATGCCTTAGGCACTATGTCACCAGAACTCCCAATTAAAAAAAAAAAAAAAAAGATCAATAGCCCAAGGCTGATTCACATGAGGTAGAGGCCAGGCATGCCTCCACCTTCCAATCTTCTTACCAGTTCTGACACCAACTATGCCTCCTACAGCACTCTCTACTTCTCTAATGGGTTCAGTAATCCATAGCAATGGGCACACAGAACTCACACATAA
Organism: Orycteropus afer afer; assembly: GCF_000298275.1. NCBI lineage: Eukaryota > Metazoa > Chordata > Mammalia > Tubulidentata > Orycteropodidae > Orycteropus > Orycteropus afer. The sequence continues at coordinate 1,968,419 of NW_006921908.1, read as the reverse complement.
TACTCATGATTATGGGGTTTATTAGGGAAATAACAGGTTGCAATTCGGGATCAGGAATGCTTAGAATACTGTTCTTTGGACAGGACAGACTCACTTCAGTTGTGCTCAAAGATAGGTCCCTCTCTGGCCCTCAGCCTGGCCTTTGCCTCACTTGGGCAAGTGTTACAAAACTCTTTGATCTCTGCCAATAACAGGTGCCTGGAGAGGCATCCCACTCCTCCAGCAAGGTCCCTGCCCAAAGGTAGCTTTCTTGCTCCACAGGCCTAGAAGCCCACCACTCTGTCTTGTGCCAGTCCCTTGGTTCTGTTGGTTCTGTTGCCTCTGCTGATGCCATTTCTCTGCTGCTGCTTCCTGCCATCTCCACTGTTACAGCTGTCTGTCTCCTGGATGAGGAAGTTCAGTGCAGGGATCTTGGGTCCTAAGGATGCGCTCCATTCCTGGCTCTTCTTTTTTGATGGCAGTAAGATCCTCCTTTTCTGCCTCTGGGATGCCTCATTTTAAGCCTACTGGGATGGCAAAACTGGCCAGTCCCCACATTAAGGCTCCCTATGCCTTTTTGCATGGTCCTACTCACACAAGGGTGTCATGTACCTTATTTACATTATTAACGAGCTAGCCACAGGCACCTCACTTTTGCATGGTCCCACCCAGTCAGTCATCTGGTGGGAGTCACAAAGACCATGGATTGAAGGGCTATATTAAGTAATTCACCTCACTGCACTCCCTCTCAAAAGAGTTAGCTGACTCCCGATTTTCTCCACAGTCAAGGTAGCATAACTATGTTGTTTTGGCTGTGGGCTTTAAATGTAGAGAGTGATAAATCTGAATCTAAATTCTAACACTTAGCTAGCTGTTTGAATTTGGGCAGGTTAATAAACTTCTTTAAGCCTCAGTATCTCCTTTGTAAATTGGAGATCATAATTGTATCTTCCTTTTACATTTATTATGAAAACTAAATGACATAACGCATGCAAAAATTCTGGCACATATTATGTGCTTAAAAAATAATAGCAATTATTATGGTTATATCTACTACCAACAAGTTGATCCCAACCCTCCACAGTTGCTGCAATGATCGGCTTAAGCACAGCAATGATTGTGAGGACGGCACAGGACCCAGCAGTGTTTTGTTCTGTTATGCATAGGGTTGCTATGAGTTACAGCCAACTCAGTGGCACCTAACAGCAACAACATTGTGATCATTGTTACATATTTTTGATAGCAACACTGCCAAATCGCTTTCCTTTCTCTGATTTCACAACTCAGAATTATTGTTTCATCTCTTTCTGCTCCTGCAACAATTTGCTTGCTTTATTGTGGCATTTAAAGACATTGATGATCCTTAATAGATTTTTCAGTTACATCTTCCCACAAAGTGTATAGATCAGCCACACCAGTTGTCTTAGTTCTCTAGCATTGCTATAATAGAAACATCACAAGTGGATGGCTTAACAAACAGGAATTTATTCTCTTACAGTTTAGGAGGCTAGAAGTCCAAATTCAGAGTGCCAGCTCTAGGTGCTGGGTGAAGACTCCTCCATCTTGGGCTTCAGTTCTGCCTCTTGTTCCAGGCCCACTGAAACTGGGGGTGTATCCTAACTCAAACAACTGCAGGCTGCTGAGGTTGATGAACCCAAGGACAGGAGGGAAATTGGCACAATCCCAAGATCAAAAGGCAACATGACAAGCCAGTTCAAGTCCAGGAACTAGAGATGAAGACTCAACAAAATGCAGGATATAAATGTGCCAAAAAGCTGGAGACCTTTCTCAGTGTTTCCCCATGTATGTTGGAAGCAGGCCACATGCCAAGGCAACTATTAGCTGCTCACAGTAGATTCCACCATGGAGGTGATTTCATCACGGGGAATAACTACATCCAGCAGCCCAGCCACTCAAAACCATGACCCAGCCAAGCTAACACGCAACCTTAACTACCACACCAGTCTATCAATGAAATTCTTGGTTACATATTATGCAATCCATTCTTTTTATCCTTATATTTATTTTCTTCCCTTAGATTTTTTTTTTTTCTGCCATTCTACTCATTTATCAAACTTCCACTCTCTTAAGGCTCAGCTCTTATGAGATCTCCCCTGTAACAAGCTTTCAGCTGGCATCCACAGTTTTCACTATATTGGATACCTAAATCCCAAATATTTTCTGATTGGTCAGTGAGCCATTCTGATTGGTTGCTGTCATATAAGTTTTTGTATATTTTTGATAGCAACCCTGCCAAATCTCTTTCCTTTCTCTGATCTCACAACTCAGAATTATTGTTTCATCTCTTTGTGTTCCTGCAACAATTTGCTTGTTTGTATCTATGTTTGATATGGGAGCTCTGGTAGCATAGTGCCTGAGGCACTTGACTGCTAACCAGAAGGCTAGCGGTTCAAACCCACCAGCCACTCCTCGGAAGGAAGATGGGGCAATCTACTTCCATAGTGATACTGCCTCGGAAACCCAAGGAGGGATCACTATGAGTCGGGTCCGACTCGACGGCACATAACAACAACAACATGTTTGATATTTCAAACCATATTTTAAACTTCAATCTGCCCATGTGATTGTGTACTGCTCACTATATAGAAACACTATGCAGAAAGAAGGAATCATTTTTGGATTCTCAGTTTGCATGATATGTAGTAAGTGCTCAAATCCTTGTTAGATGATTAAGAATTAGTTTCATTGATCTGCTTCTCAGTGTTTAGAATGATAAAGCAAATTTTTGTAATGGATGATATCTACTAATGGTTGACTGGCTTTAGCAACATCTTATTTGGCTTAAATAATTAAATATTCTACATGAGAATGCATCAAAGTAAACTATATATGATTTATAAAGTCCAATAAAATCTATAAAGATTAAGATGACCAATTTATTTAAATGAGGCTATCTCTATCTTCATAACAATGTTTCTTTGTGAGAATAATTTCAGATCGTTATTATTGTAACAAATCTTTTTATGCCAAGTAACTACATCTATGATCCTAGAGATACCACATAGCCTGTGGGTCCAGAGATTTAAATACATGTGATATAGTAAATCTGCCTTTCCTTTCTAGTCTTCTAACCTGTCTTTTGGTGCACACTCTCCTTGCCTGGCTTCCTATTTCCCCTGCAGGGAATTCTTCTTGCTGGCAAATGTGTACCTCAAATAGAAATTATAAAACTCTGCCTTCTCTTTTTTCATCTGGCAAGTTTGCATAAGAGCTGCCAAAGAGTTAATGCATTCTGTTCTTGTTCTTCTTCGTTCACAATGTAGCTGAAGGAAAAGTCACTTTGTCTTTAGAAATATAACTTAGTTTCTTTCTGAGCACCAGCCTTTTAAAACTCCAGTCTTAGAGGTTTGTGATAGCCTTTTAGTGTTTGTCTCTTATTTGTGTCTTTCATTATTTCATCTTCTATTTATTTTAAATCTAAGCTAGCCAGACTAGTTTCTTTCAGGAATCCCTCATTTATTTCTTAGAATTTTAGAATCCAAAAATACTTTCTCTAATATGGGTATGTATATATATTTTTAGAAAATTCTTATTATTTGCCAAGCCCTGAGCTAGATATTTTTCATACAATTCCTTAGTTAACCTTCCTAATAACCCTATGTGGTATATACTATAACTATCCCCATTTTTCAAACAAGAGAACAAAGTTAAAGAGGTTCACTGATTTCCCCAGGTAGTCTCTTTCTTACAATCCTTAGTATTCTTCCTTGCTATCTGTACTTTACAAATGACAACTCCGAGGTTTAGAGAGGTTAAATGTTAAATATCTTGTTCAATGTCACAACTAGTATGGTGGTATATCTAGGATTCACACCTACGTTTTCTTGAGTCTATTGTTTGAGATCTTACCCTCTGTGCTGTAACTCCTTCCTTTCCTTTAAGGCTTTTGAAATCTGCTTTCTTAAAATCTTCAGCACTCATCAGACTCTGCCCCATTTTTCCTTTCCTTATGTTAAATTACAAGATGATACAATATCCATTCATTTCTTCCTTGTTAGAGAGAAGTTGGTCCAAAATAGCAGTCTTTCTGCTGTAGCTTCTATTATTTTACAGATTATATTGTCAGCAAGGAAGTTTAAAAAAAATTAACCACTTAACTTTGAGCTATAAAAGTCTTCTAGTAAATGTCAAGAGAGTTGAGATTTCCATGCAGCATATAACTTGTCTCTGTCTGAGCTTTGTCACAGAGGTGGTCCATTATTTTAGAATATGGACATTCCCTGAGACTGTACAAGAAATCAGACGTAGAAATATTGAATAATAGAGTTGGATATTATAATGAAAAATTCTGCTTCCAGAAGAATAAAGAATTCCTAATTCTACCAGAACTTTTAGGAAAAAAGTTGACGATAGTTCTGCTTTTTCATATGTTTTCTTTAATGTTGCTCTTTTCCTTTATAACTAAGCATAGACTTGGCAGCCTGATCCCAATGAACTTAAATGATGGCAAAGCATCTGTTATTTTTAACAAACCTAAAGATTTTAATATTAGTTTTAATTGTACTAAGCATTTAGCTCCTAATCAAAAGGTCAGTGGTTCAAGCTCACCAGCCACTCCATGGAAGATAAGACCATCTGGTTCCATCAGGATTTATAGCCTTGGAAACCCAATAGGGGTTGCTATGAGTTGGAATTGACTCGATGTCAGTGAAGTGGTTTTTTTTTTCTTCTTTTGGTTGAGGGAAGCTTATGAGAAATGTATTACTTATCAGTAGCATGAAAGTTTCATTTTTTTCTATTCTCTACTCATATTTTAGCAAATAACCCTGAAAGATGCAATAGAATACTTAAGCAATTGCAAAAAAAAAAAAAAAAAAAAAATCAAAAAGTTTCACTGAAGCGCCAACATACAGAAAATAAACTAATGGACTGTAGGAAGGGCAAAGGTGGTTATACCATTAAAACTAAACTGGCTAACTGACAGGCAGTGCCACCCAGTGACAGTCTGAAATGTTTGATTGACAGCTGATGGATGCACATCCAAATTCAATGTATGAAAGCAAATTTAGGGTTATCAATGTGTACTTATGAAAACGCAGGGCTGCCAGTGTGTTTTAGGACAGTAAAAAAACATCTATAACCTCTATTTGATTAAATAGGCTATAGCATTCTTCCATAACTATCAATTTTGTTTCTCTCTCATTTTATCCTTACCCAAATGATTTGCACTCTGCTTCCAGTGTCAAGTTTAAGATTTCCCATGAGCTTTACACATTATCACTGAGCTTTCCTTCTTCCTCTTACACTTGATCCTTTCCTCCCAAGAAGGTATTCCCTTAGCTTGTCATATTCTTGACATGAATTCTACCAAATGTCAGGAACACCTATGAGTTATAGTTACCTTGTATAGTAAAATATCAAATTTACCTTTGTTATATGTCTTAGTCAAGATTCTTTATTTGTAACTAATAAGAATATACTAAAATTATCTTAAGGAAAAGGAAAACGTATTGTTAAAGAATATGAATGGCTCATTAAAACCTAGGATAAGAGATGAAGGTGAGTGTTTTGAGGGTCTGAAACCAGCACATGGGAAGCCAGGAGCTGAGGCTTTGCTCTTTGCCTTTTTGGAATCTGTAGGCTGTTAACTTGATGAAGTCCGCCCATTCCAAAGGAGACATAAGCAATGCACCATTCTCAGAATGAGTAGATCAAGGAGCCCATGAGATGCTTTTCCTTTCCAAAACCCAATGCTGTCAAGTTGATTCAGACTCATAATGATTCTGTAAGACAGAGTAGAAGTGACCCATAGAGTTTCCAAGGTTGTAAATCTTTATGCAAGCAGACTGCTGTATCTTATGCCCACAAGGAGGCAGTGGATTTGAACCGCTGAACTTTTTAGCAACTGAGCACTAATGTAAATATTTATTGCCATTATACTTCATTATACTCCATTTTTCACAGCCACCCACAATTTAATAGGCATAGTTCCATGCACTAGTGGATGCTTAATGAATATTTATTTAATGAATATTTATTGAATGAATAAATGTTATAGCTCATTTTTGAAGTGCCATCCCACATCCTTCTTGGCTATGAGGGAGACACGACAGTGACATCTGTCCTTTCATTGATAAATGGGGTAGATCTGACTGATCTGACACTGTATCTTGGTGTTTCCTGAAGACTTGAACTTGCCGTCTAATGCATGAAAGTCTTAGAAGATGAAATAACACCAATCCAAACCAAAGTCACTGCCATTGAGTCAATTCTGACTCAAAGCGACCCCCTTTGGGTTTCCAAGGCAGTAAAGCTTTACAGAAGTAGATCGCTCCAGTCTTCCCTCTGAGGAGGGCTGGTGGGTTTGAACTGCCAGCCTTCTGGTTAGCAGTCAAATGCCTTAGGCACTACACCACCAGAGCTCCTATGAAGTAACATTAGCCTAGGATAATTATCCTAGAAAACTATTTTGTTATTTTTCTTTGACAGCCAGGCATCCTCATTTGAAATTTACTTTTTAAAAATAATTGAACAGTTTGCATTAAGGAAAAATTTTTAAGAATAGACTTCATTTTCCACTTTTGTATAAATTTTGTACAAATTAAAAATCTGCTTGAATGCCAAAAACTTGGTGCTTTGAGATATTCTGATCAATAAACAGCTTAAGAAAACAGTTAAAATTTCTTTGGCAAAATTATCTTATACCAGACCCTCCCTAGCTCCTGTCTGTGACCTCTCCCTCCCTTTATTGTTCCTGACCAAATTTGGTCCCTGGAACTCTGGTCCTTGGATCTGCTTTTTTCCTAGTACCTTAGGAAACCCTTTATGATGCCCAATGAAACCCTCCCATCCTCAACCCTTATACTCCAATCTGGTTTTTTATCAGCTTTCCTTAAACATCTCTTGGCATCCGCTTGTGAAAATACTAATTTTTGACACTTACATGATTTAACCCATCTCCCACACTTTGGGCTAAATCTGATTCTCAGTCATGCACTGCTATTACTGACTCAGCCCAACCTTGTGAGAGTACAAATATTAATCATTAATATTATTTCCAAGCATGGGTAACTGTTCTAATGAAGAGGCACTACTCACTTATTACCGTAAGCATCAATGATAGTTATCATATAATTTATCTCTTATACTAGGAAATGTTTAAGAGTGAAAGGGAACACTATTAATAATTACTCTGCCGTAACAGTGACACATCAGGATTATCCTGGGCAAACGGGTTTATCAGGTACCCTAATCATTAGAGTTTATCTGATTTCTTTAGGGAAATATTTCCTTGTTTTCCTATTGAGATTAATTTTTATTAATATGCTTAAATCTCTGACCTTACTAATTTTTGTAAATGATTCAAGAAATAAATTAGGGGTCAGTTTTATTGAAATACCCTTTATAAGCAAGCCAACACTATCCCAAAGGCCTTAGACATTTGAAAAATGGGACATTTGTGCCCCAGAACTAGTAGCAAAGTTCAACAAGACAGCAAATAACAAATGCTGGCAAGGATGTGGAGAGATTGGGACTCTCATACATTGCTGGTGGGACTATCAAATGATACAACCACTGTGGAATGGAGTATGGTGATTCCTTAAAAAGCTGGAATTAGAAATACCATTTGATCCAACAATCCCATTATTAGGTATATATCCTAAAGAAGTGAGAGCCAGGACAAGAACAGATCCATGCACACCCATGTCCATCACAGCATTATTCACAATAGCAAAAAGATGGAAACAACCTAGGTGCCCATCAACAGAAGAATGGATAACCAAACTATGGTACATACACACAATGGAATACTATGCAACACTGAAGAATAATGTAGAAGTTGAAAAACACCACATAACATGGATGAACTTGGAGGACATTATGCTGAGTGAAGTAAGTCAACCACAGAAGGACAAATATTGTATTAATCTGCTATTGTGAAAAGTCAAAGAAATGTTTATATATGGAAGGAAATTTTCTTTGTTGGTTATCAGGGGTGGTGGTGGGGGAAGGGAACACTTCTAGATAGGTAGAGATAAGTATTGATTTGGGTGAAAGGAAAGGCAATGCACCAAATGTGAGTGATTAACACAGTGGCATTGAGGAAGACATAGAGAAGTATATGGGAGATACAGACAACAAAGATGAACTCTTTGCACATATAGTACTGGATTTTCAGTGATGGTAAACATTGCTTTATGGGTGGATAGCTAAGTGGACAGGCTCAATGATCAGGTATGTCTAGGCAGGGGTGTGTGTGCCCATGACCATGGATAGAGTTGGCAGATAATATTTCTACAAGTGTATTTGTATGTTCTATAAGAATTCCCAGGTATATAGCAGAGCTGACAAGGAACAAGGTTGTAGTGACTTCTCGGCCAGCCAACTACCCAGAGGGAGCAAATAGTTGGAACTGTGGGCTCGGGACCATGGTCCCAGGGGACATCAACCTTATGTGGCATAACATACTACACAAAAACATTGTTCCACATCCTGTTTTGATGAGTAGCAACTGGGATCTTAAAAGCTTGCAAGTGGGTATCTAGATGTAACGATTCTCCTTGTCCAGAGCAAAGAAGAATGAAGAAAACCAAAGACACATAGAAACAATTAGTCCAAGGACCTGGTAGACCATGTGATCCTCAGCCTATATGACCATGAGAGCAGAAGAACTAGATGGTGCCTTGCTACCACTGTCAACCACTTGGAGGGGAATCTTTGTAGGAGATCCTGGATAGAGTGCAAGAACGATGTGGGACAAAACTCAAAATTATTATGAAAGAGACCATGTTTGTGGGTCTGATAGAGCCTGGTGAAACCACTGAGACTATGGCCTCTAGCTGCCCTTCAAGTCTGGAATAGAACTCACTCCTGTGACTTCCCAAAATAACAGACAAGCATGTGGGCTGAACATTTACATCAGGTGGATACACTCCTTGGAGAGCTCAATCATGGGAGAACAGAAGGGCAGTGTATGCACAGGGACACCACTCAGGGAGGCAGGAGTGCATGGGAGAGAAGGACACAGGGAAGAGGTAATTATGGAGAGGAAGTGGGAAGAAAGCTGTTACAATGTGGGGGATTGCAGTCAATGCCATGAGACAAAAATTGTTTGACCTGCTGTATGGAAGACGAAATTGCTCTATAAACTTTCACCCAAATCACAGTAAATTTTTTTAATGGGATATTTGATATCTTCAACTTAACCTAAGAGGAATACTTTTCTTTTTTAAAATAGGGAATAAGTTATATTGTCAGGCTTCCATAGAGACAAGAGTTACTTATGTCTTCATTTACTCATGAAAAATACCCGTTTCTTTACACTAAGACAATTTTAGTTTTTAGATTCTCTTTGTGACCTTGATGAATGGAGATCATTTTAATGTTCTTTACAGAGACACATACTCAAAATTGATTAAATAATATAGCCTTTTTTTATGTACCATTTTCTATATTTCCAAATTTGGGCTAATATATATATATATGTATGTGTAATATATATAATATATATATATATTTGTTGTTGTTGTTGTTATGTGCCGTCAAGTCGGACCCGACTCATAGCGACCCCTCCTTGGGTTTCCGAGGCAGTATCACTACGGAAGTAGATTGCCCCATCTTCCTTCCGAGGAGTACATAAAATCTGAATTAGTAGGCATCTCAGAAACTATTTAATCCAGTGGTTCACTACCTATCTGAATATATGAGAAGCTTGAAACACTGTTTTCTTTCTCACCCCCTGGTCTAGAATGGGACTCACCATCTGCATTAAAAAAAAAAAAAATTCCTCAGTTGATTCTAATGATCAGAGTTGACAATCTCTGATTTAATTCAACCCCTTCATTTTATATATGAGAAAATAGAGGCCCTCTCACTTCAGCTGTCACTGTTGGTTGATGATCCAAATATTCTTGTGAATTGCTAGATGTTTTTAAAAGCACTCTGTGGATGTGACATCACCTTCCTTATTTAGAACTGATCATAATTTTTATGGCTTCCAACAGATGTCTTGGTTTCTTGAATTATCCTTCTACGTCATGGGACTTCTAAGGCACTTAATGGCAAAGAAGCTGGAAGATATGTCTCTTTGTTTGTTCTCCAGGTTTGTTGTTGTTGTTATGTGCCAGAGTCGGACCCGACTCATAGCAACCTCTCCTTGGGTTTCTGAAGTGGTATCACTACGGAAGTAGATTGCCCAACCTTCCTTCCAAGGTGTGGCTGGTGGGTTTGAACCGCCAGCCTTCTGGTTAGCAGTCAAGTGTCTTAGGCACTACACTACCAGTTCTCCAGGCAGTAGAGCATATTTTAGCTTTTCATTTCTTGCCAATATTTTTGCTTCGATTTCTTCATTTATTTTTTTGTTGCTTGAAATTTATCCTCTAATACTTTTAAGCTGAGTGGATTATATTCCCTAAAATCTCACAACTTCAAAAATATTTTCCTATTGCCTTTATGTCTGAATTACAGTTTATCTCAAGAGTCAGCAAATGACAGCCCACAGGCCAAATCCAGTCTGATGCCTATTTTTGTAAATGAAATTTTACTGTAACACAGCTATACCCATTCATTTATGAGTATAATCTATGGGTGCTTTTACGCTACAATGTAGAATTGAGTAGTTGCCACAGAGAACATATGACATGGAAAGTTGACAATATTTGCTATCTGGCTCTTTACTGAAAAAGTTTTCTGTCCACTGATTTAGATGGTTTTAAAATTCTCGGGTTACAAACCTTTTGTAGGTATTACTCCTCCATATTCTAATGTTAAATGATGCTGTGGAGATGCTTGAGGTCAACGTGGTTCCCATCCATCCTTCTCTTGCCCCACATTAATGATTAGTCTTTTTGCCTGGATGTCCAGAAGATGATTTCTTTGAAATCTAGTAACTTCTAGGCTATATCTTGGTGTTCTTTGTTAATTTTTCTTGCCACACTGTGCATTTGATTCTTCTTTTAGTTTATTTTTTGAATATTATCTTGATTATCTACAGAACTGAATACCAGCAATCCAAAGACAACAGTAATGCCCATTTGCATTGAACTTTGGTTTCTTTTTTCAATAGCTCTGTTACTTTGCTCACTCTTTTGTAGTCTTTTCTTCCATACATTTGACAGTGTTTTCAGTAATATCTATTTATCTCTTCTCTGACTTTTGTATCTCTGCTTTAAGACTTTTTAAATTTTTAAAAACTCTTGGAATATGTGGCAATATGCTTGATCACATTTTATGTGCCTGGTGGCAACATTTTTTGGGTGAATGTTCTTCAGATCCCATTTCTTTTTTGTTTTCTCTTTTTCTTTCAGTATCTTCATGTCGTCTGTACACTTGTTCTTTTTCCTAACACTACTTATCTATGAATGAGGTAAGTTCTTTCTAAATTAGCTACTTGCAGGAGGTTCATGGACACAAGACAGAGTCATGTTTCTGAGCTACCAAGAATGATCTGTAGTTCTGTTGCAGTTGTCGTTAGCTGTCGACAAGTTGCCCCTGATTCATAGCAACCTCATGCACAATGGGATTGAACCATTGTGATTCATAGAGTTTTCATAAGGTGATTTTTCAGAAGTAGATCACCAGGATCTTCTTCCTAATCTGTCTTAGTCTAGAAGTTCTGTTGAATCCTATTCAGACCCATGTTGTTCTTGTTAGGTGTCATTGGTTCCAGCTCATAATGGCTTTATGTACAACAGAAGGAAACACTGCCCAGTCCTGCACCATCTCCATAACTCCTGCTGTTTGAGCCCATTTTTATAACCACTGTGTCAACCCACCTGGTTGAAAGTCTTCCTCTTTTTTGCTTGCCCTCTACTTTACCTTCTCCAGGAACTGGTCCCTCCTGATAACACGTCTAAAATATGTGAGATGAGTCTCACCATGCTAATTTCTAAGGAGCATTTTGGCTGTACTTTTTCCAAGACATACTTGTTTGTTCTTATGGCAGTGCATGATATATTAAATATTCTACACCAACACTATAATTCAAATACATCAATTCTTCTTTGATCTTCTTTATTCCTTGTCCCACTTTTGCATGCATATGAGACAACTGAAAATACAATGGCTTGGGTCAAGTTCACCTAGTCCTCAGAATGTGTCTTTTCTTTTTAACACTTTAAAGAGATCTTTTGCAGCAGATCTGCCCAGTGCAAACATTATTTAATTTCTCCACTGCTACCTCCATGGGCATTGATTGTGAAGACAAGTAAAATAAAATCTTCGATAAATTCATTTTTTTTCTCTACTTATCATGACATTGCTTATTAGTCCAATTGTGAGCATTTTTGTTTTATGTTGAGCTGTAATTCACACAGAAATCTATAGTCTTTGATTTTCATCAGTAAGTCCTCTTCACTTTGAGCAAGCAAGGTTGTGTCATCTGCATATTACAGGATGTTAATGAATCTTCCTTCAATCCTGATGCTGCATTCTTCTTCCAGCTTCTTGGGTTATTTGCTCAGCATCCTGATTGAATAAGTTTGGTGAAAGGATACAACCCTGATGCACACTTTCCTGACTTTAAACCATGTGGTACCCCCTTGTTCTGTTTGAATGACTGCCTCTAGGTTTATTTACAGGAAGCACAATGAAGTGTTCTGGAATTCCCACTCTTCACAATGTTGTCCATGATTTCTTATGATCCACATCGTTGAATGTCTTGGCACAGTCAAGAAAATGCAGATAAACATCTTCCTGGTATCTCCTTTTTCACCCCCAAGATCCATCTGACATCAGCAACAATATTCTTCATTCCACATTCTTTTCTGAATTTGGCTTAAATTTCTGGCAGTTCTTGGCCAATGCACTGCTGCAACCATTTTTTCAATTACTGTCAGCAAAATTTTACTTGTCTGTGATGTTAATGATATTGTTCGATAACTTCTGCACTCCGTTGGATAACCTTTCTTTGCAATGGACACAAATATGTATCTCTTTTATTTGGTTGGTCAGGTAGCTGTCTTCAAATTTCTTGGCACAGATGAGTGAATGCCTCTGGCACTGCATCCACTTGCTGAAATCTCGGTGGGTATTCCATTAATTCTTTGTTTTTCCTCAATGCCTTTAGCACAGCTTGGACTTCTTCCTTCAGTATATCAGTTCTGGATCATATGCTGTCTCTTGAAATGGCTGAACATCAACCAATTCTTTTTGGTAAAGTGACTGTATATTCCTTCCATCTTTTTATACTTCCTGCTTTCTTCAATATTTTGCCCACAGAATCCTTCAGTATCACAACTCAAGGCTTGAATTTTTTCTTCAGTTCTTTCAGCTTGAGAAATTTCAAGTGTCTTCTTCTCTTTTGCTTTTCTAGCTCCCAGTCTGCACATTTCATTATGATACTTTACTTTGTCTTCTCGAGCTGCCCTTTGAAATGTTTTGTTCAGCTCTTTCACTTGATCATTTCTTCTGGTCACTTTAGCACTCTAAGGTCAAAAGGAAGTTTCGGAGTCTCTTCTGACATCAGTTTTGGTTTTTTCTTTCTCTCTTGTCTTTTAAATGAAATTTGGCTTTCTTCCTAAATGATGAAGCATCACAGGAACCTGCAAGCCACCAGAGTCTGATAAATGGATAGGTAAATGGGGGTTCAGCATCGTGGCAGCACACAGACCTCCACTAAGGTGGTAGCCACACTTGAGGTGCATGAGCTGGAATCAAGCCTAGGCCTCCTGCGCTGAACCACCGCTTCTCACTACATGCTCCATTACTGTTGTTTAAACAGGGGTTGGTTTTTCTCCTTAGGGTCTCCCACTTGTTAAGAGAATGGTGCTCCGCAGGCTTTGCTGGAGCTCTGTATTTTCAGATGGGTCCTAGCTCTGTCTTCCCACGGGCTTCCCTGGTAGTATCTGCATTGGACAGCCCTCCCACACATATCATGGTTCACACTTATAGATGCAGTCTGGTTTTGTTAAAGATAAAATGTGTATTTCTGTCTTTCCTTCTGTTTGTTGTTGTGGGGTGGCTTTGGAGAAGAGAAGGGACATAAATGTCTTCTCTCTACCACTTTAAAACCAGAAGTCTCTTTGTTTCATTTTTTTAAGTTACAATGTTAAAAAAAATTTAGAAAAGCAAAACAAAAACAAAGTTAAAATTATGTATAGCCTCACCAATCAGTGGTAAATGTTGTTAACATTTTAGAGAATATTTTTCCATATTCTTGCTCAATCTGTCTATATCTCACCCTTATGTAGATAAACAGTTTATATATTCACAGACATGTTATTATTAAACTTATTTAATTTTTGGGAACATATTATTAAATAGTCTACAACATGATTTTTAATTGTTCTTTAGTATTCAGCTGTATGAATTTATCGTGGTTTTTAGTTCTGGACATTAATTTTTTCCCAAGTCCTTGAATATTATATTATAAATCATGCGTCAATACACATTTTATTTTTTTTACTTATTATTAAAAAAAAACCAACAGGCTAAATATGCCTTATTTTCCACATTTCTTTAGTAAAATCTTTAAAGCTGCAGTGAAATTTCAGCTCAGATCAGATGGTTATCCCTTATGAATTAGTAGCTGACTATGAGGTTTTAATTATTACTCAAGGTCAGTTAGGAGGCAGAATGGCACATGGGAGCCTTAGAACTCAGTTATTTCATCCTTACCACTAAAATTCAGGTAATGATCTTTGATCCTGTGGCAGCCCCAAGTTGAAGCTCTCTATATACATGTAGGCATAAAAGTCCATAGATTTTCAAGGATGGTGATAACATTCACACTGAGTGTTCCTAACACTGCAAAACTCAAAGATCCCCTTCTATTTCCCATGAGGTCTTTTGATACAAAATATTTTATTTTAAACTTATACAATAGTTACAAAAATAGTACAAAGAATTCTCTTAAGTCCCTCACTCCACTTTTCCTAACATAATCATCTTACATAACCACAGTATAATGATCAAGGACAGTATAGTAACATTGGTACAATTCTGGTGACTACAAAACCCTAATTCAAATTTCACTGCTTTTTCTACTAATGTCCTTCTTCTGTGCTAGGGTCCTATCAAGACTCCTGTATTGCATTTATTCATTTATTTTTATTGTGATTTGGGAGGAAGTTCACAGAACAAATTGATTTTCTATTCAACGACTCATTCACATTTGTGACATTCACTGTAATCTGCACAATGTGACAGCACCCTTCCTACTTCCTCCCTGTGTTTACCATTTCGGTTTGTCCTTCTTTCTTATCCCTTCCTGCCTTTTTAGCTTTATTTTTGGGCAAATGCTGCCCCTTTGATGTCATACAGTTGATTAGTTCTAATGAGTGCAGGTCCCTCCCTGCTATTATTGTTCACCTTGATAGGCCTGTCTATAATTTGGCTGAAAGTTGAGCCATGGGGGTGAGTTAGTTCCAGGCTTGAAGGGGGTCTAAGGGCCACAGTCTTGGGAGTTCCACCAGTCTGTATCACACCATTAGGGCATTAAGCCAGGTCTTTTTTTTTTTTTTTTTTTTTTTACAGTTTTTGAGCTTTGTTCCACATTTTTCTCCCACTTTATCCAGGACCACCTATTGTGATCCCTTTCAGAGAAGTCAGCTATGATAGCCAGTTACTGTCTAGTATTTCTGGTTTCATGGTCATGGAAGTTGGCATTCACGTGGTCCATTAGTGCTTTGGACTAATTGCTTCTTTGATTTTCTTCAGTCTTCTTTGTTCTGGTCAGGGAAGACCAATAGCTGCACCTTAGATGGCTGCTCACAAGCTTTTAAGGCCCCAGTCACTATTCACCAAAGTAAGATGTACAACATTGTCTTTGTTGACTATGTTATGCCAATTGACCTTAGTGTCCCTCAAGACTATGGTCCTGAGTCCCCAGGCCCAGTGACTCCTTCCCTTAAGGTGTTTAGTTATGACTAAGAAGTTTTCATAATTTTGCCCTCTGTATGCTGTATTAGGCGTTCTGGTAGTGTAGTGCCTAAGGCTCTTGACTGCTAACCAGAAGGCTGGTGGTTCAAACCCACCAGCCACTCCTCAGAAAGAAGGTTCTGTAGTGATACCTCCTTGGAAACCCAAGGAGGGGTCACTATGAGTCAGATCCAACTTGATGGCACATAACAACAACAACAACAATGAATGCTCTATTATATTCATGGATATATTTGTAGCACATTTAAATACATACCTACATTGCAGCTCATTATTTTTCTTAGTGTGTTCCATTCCATAACAATTGCTTAGTCTTTCCATGCCTTTTGTGCCTTGGCACACTTAGTAAGTTCTGGTCAGTTACTTTGTAGAATGTCTTTTAATTTGAGGTTGTCTGATACATTATCATGATTACATTGAGGCTATGCATTTTTGACCAGAATACTTGGCTCTTATATTTTTCTTAGTGCATAATAACAAGGGGTTCATGATATCCATATCTTTTTTCTGATGATGTTTACCTTGATCATTTGGTTAAGATAGTGGTCAACAAGTTTCTTCACTGTAAATGTATTCGCTTGCGCTTTCTAAATCACAAATATCTTGAGAGAGCGATTTTCAGACTATGTAAATTATGTTCCTTCTCAAACTTTTACCCAGTAATTTTCTCATCAATTAGTGGATCTTGTCCAGCACAATTATTGCTGTGATGTTTGCCTAATGGTGATTCTTTTTTCTTTCATTTTATATTTACCTAATGGAATCTAATGTGAGAAAGAATGGTCATTGTCCCCCATTATTTTTTGTGATTATTTATATTAGTGCATACTCTAAAATATTTATTTTATTCTTCAGGTTAACGTCTAATAATATCATTATTTATTTTGTTATTCAAATTGTACCAACATTTGGAGCACTTTCAGGTTGCTCCTGTTATCTTAACATGCCCTTATGCTTATCTTGCATTTATCCTGCTTCTGCTCTTGCTTGAAATCAACCACTGCTAGGAGTTTCTTTCTTTGGACAATGATGTAGAGACCAAGATCTGGGCACCAATATGTCCATTACTACACAGATAGTTGCTATTGAGTCAGTAATGACTCATGGTGATCTTATGCACAACAGTACAAAACATTGCTCAGTCCTGTATCATCCTCACTATCACCAGTATGCTTAAGTCTATCGTAATGACTTGCAGCATATCACTCTCTCTTACCAAGGGTTTTCCACATCCTTATTGATCCTTTACTTCACCAAATACAGTGTCTTCCTGTATCAATCTATTTACTCTGATGAGGTGTCCAATTTACCCTGATGAGGTGTTCAAAGCAAGTGAGTCAAACAATGCTCTGTTGTGATCCATAAGATTTTCATTGGCTGATTTTTAGAAGTAGATCATCAGGCCCTTCGTCCTAGTCTATCTTATTCTGGAAGCTCTGCTGAAACCTGATCACCATAGGTGACCCTGCCTGTATTTGAAATACTGGTGGCATAGCTTCCAGCACTAAGCAACACACAAACCAGCACAGTATAACACACCAATCGATGGATATTGGATATGTGATGGTCTCTGCCTTGCTGGACACAAATAGAACTCGAATACACAAAGAAAGGGGGCACTGCAGCAGGAATGACACTTCAATCTTTTCCCCTCATGATTTGTCTGTGACCAGGACTTCAGTGACCAGTAAAAATTACTCTGCTTCTTTATGGTGTGCTTTCATAAAATATACATGTCTCCATCATTTCTTGTATCATCTTCTAGTAATGAAAGACAGTACTGAAATTAAGAAGACCAGGTTATTGTCTCCTAACCTGAGGACTCAGTTTCCTCATCAATGAAATGAAAGTGGAGTAAGGTACTGGAGTAATGATTGTTATGGAATTTTGCAGAGGTAATCTGGCAAAATTCTTAGAAAACCTTAATTTTAAAGTGATATATAAGGGAATAATAGTACAAGCATCAAGAGTCCAAAGCGAGAGTATTATGGGTCATCACAAAAACAACCGGAAAAGTGGACCTTATCTTATATAAGTAAGGAAGCAGCAGTAGGGATCCAGGTAAGGGGAGGGACCCAGGCCTCACCCCCAAGTAGCAGGAAAGTGGCAGGGATCCAGGTAAGGGGAAGGTAGAAATGTTTCAAACAGCTAAGGGAGACAACTTGTCTATCAGTTTGGCCTACTGTGGTGGTGTGTTGCTGTGAGGCTTGAGGCTGTGCCACTGGTGTTTCAAAGGTCAGTGGAGTTGAACATGGTGCATAGGTTTCAGCACTGTTTGCAGACTGAGACAGACTGGGAAGGAGGAAAAAGCCATCCACTTAAAGAATTGGCCAGGGTAAACCTTATGAATAGCAGAGAAACCCTGTCTGATATATTACTGCACATGTTTATGAACAGCCTGGAAACATTGTCTGATACATTGGAGGAAGATGAGCCACTTAGGTCAGAAAGCTCTCAAAATATGACTGGGAAAGAGCTGCATCATCAGAGTAGAACCAACCTTACTTATATGGATAAACTAAAGCTTTTGAGACCTCCATTTGCTGACGTGGCACAACTCAAATTTGCTCCTCTGCAAACATCCATTAATAATCAGAACATGGAATGTATAAAGTATGAATCTAGGAAAATTGAAGTTGTCAAAAATGAAATGGAATGCATAAAGATTGATATCCTAGGCATTGGTGGGCTGAAATGGATTGGTTTTAGCCATTTTGAATCAGACAACTATATGATCTACTATGCCAGGAATGACAATTTGAAGAGGAACGGCATGCCATTCATCATCACAAAGGATGTTTCAAGATCTATCCTCAAGTACGATGCTGTCAGTGATAGAATAATATCCATACACCTACAAGGAAGATCAGTTAATATGACTATTATTCAAACGTATGCACCACCAAAGCAAAAGATGAGGAAATTGAAGAGTTTTATCAACTTCTGCAGTCTGAAATTAACCAAACATGCAATCAAGATGTGTTAATTATCACTGGTGACTGGAATGCAAAAGTTGGAAACAAAGAAGAATCACCGGTAGTTGAAAAATTTGGCCTTGGTAATAGAAATAATGTGGGAAATTGCATGATAGAATTTTGCAATACCAATGACTTATTCATTGCAAATACCTTTTTTCAACAACACAAACAGTGGCCACACATGTGGACTTCACCAGATGGAATACACAGGTGCTAGAACAGCAAGGAGGCCACATGTTCTGACCTCCTCTAACCTTACAAGAGGAAGACAGGATTACCAGCAGTAACCCAAGGCCTATTCCTACAAGGCCAGACAAGCTGCCTCCCTCCAGCCCTTTCACCAACCGTTCCTCCAAAAGCACCCACCACCTCTCTCCTGGGTTCGATAATTCGCTGCAGTGGCCACACAGAACTCACAGTTTATGGGGTTTATTAGGGAAGCACCACAGGCTACAATTCAAGTTCAGGAAGAACGCTAGTCTCTCCCCCAGCCCACCGTCCCTCAGCCAACAGTCTCTCACAATCTCTTTCCCAGCAGCGCTTGTCCCTTGGTGTCTCACTCAGCAATGTGTGCCCCTTGCATCTCTTTCCCAGCAGCACGTGTCTCTTTCAGGGGCACGTCTCTTTCGGCAGCACGTCTTCCTCAACCAGCAGTCAGAGAGAGTTCTGCCTCTAGGAGGCCTCCTTTTGAGCCTGGAAGCGTGATCAAACTAGCCAATTATAGCATCAGAACTCGAAGCACGTGAGAGAGAGTGGGAACCTCCCAGAACATTGTATTGTGCCACGCCCAACAGAAATAACCCAGGTGGGCAGCTTTAAAATCAGGATCTCTCGGTTGCTAATAGCAATTCCCACCTTGGAGTTTACAAAGATTTATGGGTAGAAAAGCCACACTAAGTAATTTACTACACTGCAACAGGACTCAGATTGACTACATCTGTGGCAAGAGGTGATGGAGAAGCTCAATACCTTTAGCCAAAACAAGGCCAGGAGCTGATTGTGGAACAGACCATCAACTGCTCATATGCCAGTTCAACTTGAAGACAATTAAAACAAGTCCACGAGAGCCAAAATATTACCTTGAATATATCCCTCCTGAATTTAGAGACCATCTAAAGAATAGTTTTGATGCATTGAACACCAATGACCGAAAACCAGAAGAATTGTGGGATGACATCAAGAATATCATCCATGAAGAAAGCAAGAAGTCACTAAAAAGACAAGAAAATAAAAAAAGGCCAAAATAGATGACAGAAGAGACCCTAAAACTTGCCCTTGAGTGGAGAGTAGCTAAAGCAAATGGAAGAAATGACAAGATCAAATAACTGAACAAAAGATTTCAAAAAGCAGCTTGAACAGACAAAGCCAATTACTATAATGAAATGTGCAAAGACTTGGGGTTAGAAAATCAAAAAGGAAAGACATGCTGAGCATTTCTCAAGCTGAAAGAACTGAGAAAAATTTAAGCCTCGAGTTGTAATATTGAAAGATTCTATGGGCAAAATATTGAATGATGGAGGAAACATTAAAAGAAAATGGAAGGAATACACAGAGTCACTGTACCAAAAAGAACTGGTCAATATTCTTCCATTTCAGGAGGTAGCATCTGATCAAGAACCAATGGTATTGAAGGAAGAAGTTGAAGCTGCAATAAAGGAATTGGTGAAGAACAAGGCTCCAGGAATTGATGGAATACCCATTGAGGTGTTTCAACAAACAGATGCCCCACTGGAGGCACTCGCTCACTTATGCCAAGAAATTTGGAAGACAGCTACCTGGCCAACTGACTGGAAGAGATTCATATTTATACCCATTCCAAAGAAAGGTGATCCCACAGAATGTTGATGTTATCAAACATTATTATTAATACCACATGCAAGTAAAATCTTACTGAAGATAATTTAAAAATGGTTGCAGCAGTATACTGACAGAGAACTTCCAGAGGTGCAAGCTGGATTCAGAAGAGGATATGGGACAAGGGATATATCATTGCTGATGTCAGATGGATTTTGGCTTAAACCAAAGAATACCAGAAAGATGTTTACTTGTGTTTTATTGACTATGCAAGGGCATTTGACTGTGTGGATCATAACAAATTGTGGAAAACATTGAGAAGAATAGGAATTCCAGAACACTTAATTGTACTCATGAGGAACCTGTACATAGACCAGGAGGCTGCATTTGAACAGAACAACGGGACATTGCATGGCTTAGAATGAAGAAGGGAGTGTGTCAAGGTTGTATCCTTTCACCATACTTATTCAATGTATATGCTGAGCAAATAATCCAAGAAGCTGGACTATATGAGGAAGAACGTGGCATGAAGATTGGAGGAAGAATCATTAACAACCTGAGATCTGCTGATGACACAACTTTGCTTGCTGAAAGTGAGGATGTCTTGAAGCACTTACTGATAAAGATTGTAGAATACAGTCTGCAGTATGGATTACATCTCAACAGAAAGAAAACAAAAATCCTCACAACTGGACTTATAAGCAGCATCACAATAAATGGAAAAAAGATTGAAATTGTCAAGGACTTCACATTACTTGGTTCTACAATCGACACCAATGGAAGCAACAGTCAGGACATCAGATGATGTATAGCACTGGGCAAGTCGGCTGCAAAGGACCTCTTTCAAGTGCTGAGGAGCAAAGATGTCTCCTTGAGGACTAAGATGTGCCTGACACAAACCATGATATTTTCAGTCACCTCATATACATGTGAGAGCTGGACAATGAATAAGGAAGACTGAAGAAGAATTGATGCTTTTGAGTTGTGGTGCTGGGGAAGATTGTTTAGACTACCATGGACCACTAAAAAAACTAACAGATCTGTGCTGGAGAAAATGCAGCTGAAATGTAACTTGGAAGCCAGAATGGCCAGACTTTGTCTCATCTACTTTGGTCATGTTGTCAGAAGGGACCATTCCCTGGAGAAGGATGTCATGCTTGATTAGGCAGAGGGTTGAAGAAAGAGGGGAAGGCCCTCAATGAGATGGATTGACACAGTGGCTGTGGCAGTGGGTTCAAGTATAGCAAGGATCTTGGTGCTGATGTGGGACCCGGAGGTGTTTCCTCCTGCTGTGCATAGGGTCACTATGAGTCAGAGACAACTCGACGGCACCTAAGAACAACATATCTTATATAATCACAAATGAACTATATATGAACTTAAAACAGGTAAGATGAATATTAAAACATTTTTCATACAACACAAAATAAGTCTCTGAGAGGCTAGAGAACAATGTTTAGCAAAAGGATTATTTTATATCATTTTAACCACAAATCTTCAAGAATTTAACATCAATTACCATTGTATGTAAAGAGGACAGAAGGAACGGCATGGGGTGCTATCAGCCAGGGATGAGTGTTGTACTTGGAACCATGAAAAATATGTATGAGTGGTCAGGGTGCTGAAAGAATGGGACTGAAATATGCTGTCAAGAATGCATGAATGATTAATATGTAAGTGCTGCAATATGGATCAGAATATATTGCATATTTGAATGAGTGGAAAAGCTGGGGTGAGGGGACATAAGACCTATAAATGTATGGGAG
Source organism: Orycteropus afer afer (assembly GCF_000298275.1). Taxonomy (NCBI): domain Eukaryota; kingdom Metazoa; phylum Chordata; class Mammalia; order Tubulidentata; family Orycteropodidae; genus Orycteropus; species Orycteropus afer. Next base: position 1,946,062 of record NW_006921908.1, on the reverse strand, counting down.
ATTGTTTTAATATCATGCATTAATAAACACCAGCAAGATCCATTAAGAGGTTGTCACCAAGACTCATCAATTTTTTTCTACATTATATCTCTTCCTTTTTATTTCCTCTGTCTTTTTTTCTAGTATAAACAGCAGTTCATGTCTTGGCTACTGCAATCGTCTCCCAATTAATTAGTTTGACTAGGATTGCCCAAATCAACTTAAACTCACCTAAAAGCACTAGGTCTGTATTTCTAAAATATCCCATTAATTATGTCAGTCTTCTACCAAAACCCTTTATTATCTTTCTCCTTATTATTGTTGTGTTGTTAGTTACTTTTGAGTTGGTTTTCTCCTTACCCCAGGAGAACTTCCCAGTACAGTGTTTTCTAAGAGTCATATATAGTATGTTCCAGCAATAGGGACTGTATTTATTTTCACCCAACCATTGTCTTTTTAGCACCTAGCACAATGTCTGGGACAGATTAAATGTTCAGTATATATTTATTAAACAAATGAGTGAATGAATAAAGTGACTAATTAGTTGCTGGGGATGGGGATTACAGAAGGGCAAGAAACTGGATTATGGGCCCCTTTCTTCTATTATCTCTTTATTATGTGGTTATTCCCAAGTCAGTTTTGTTTCAGAAAGAGTCCCATTATTTTGAGTGTTTGTTTGAAAACCAAAGAACTACATAAAGAAGTCATCTCTTACACCTGACATTCAAAATCCAAAGTTAATCTTTCAATGGCAACTGCCACTAATCCATAAAATTTAGACAATATCATCATGCTTTTTGAACCCAGCACTCCTCCCCAGAGCCCCATGGCTGCCATGTTTGTTTTTATATGATTTCATCTCTGAAATTCAGGTTTGGACCCAAGCCTAGCCATTCATAGTGCCCTGACATTCAGGCCAGATGTGATTTGTTTGAGGGTGGGCACCCAACCCCAGCTGAGCTGTTTATTATCTTTTCCTGGAATTTAAAACAAATTTTATCAGAAACTGAGCAATAAAAATTTGCTTCTATGGCTAAAATATGAGCTCTTGTGGTGTAGTGGCTAAGGAATTCAGCTGCTAACCAAAAAAAAAAAAAAAAAAAAAAGGTCAGTGGTTTGAACCCACCAGCTGCTCCATGGTGGAAAGATGGGGCAATCTGCTTCCATGAAAGATTTACAGACTTGGAAACTCTATGGGGACTATGAGTTGGAATCAACTCAATGGAAGTGGGTTTTGTTTTTGGATGGTTTAACTATAGGAAACTCTTTATCATCAGGTCTCTAAATATTTAGAGAAAGTTAATCTGGAGTTGAAGAGACAGAAGCAAAGATGAATAGTGAAGTAGAAATGAGAGGAAGAGAGTATATCTGTGATAGTTATGGCTGTGTGTCAACTCGGCTGGGCTATGGTGAGTGACTTGGCAGCTGGATATGATTATTCCCCATTATGAGGTTGTAATCACCTTTTTGGTGGAATCTGCTGTGAGACCTAATAAGTGGAAAGGGATCTGCCTTTGGGGTGTGACCTGCTTCTAGTATATAAGGAAATGCTTTGGGAAAGGTCTCTAGTTTTTGGCACATCTGGATCTTGCATTTGGCTAAGTCTTAACCTCCGTGGGATTGGGCGGTGTTTCGTTCTGCTGTGCATGGGGTTGCTATGAGTTGGAAATGACTTGATGGCACTTAGCAACAACAACAATAACCTCAGTGGACTGCCATCTTGCCTGCTGATCTTGGGGTTATTCCTGGACTTGAACTAGTGGCCCACATGGTGTCTGCTAATCCTGGGACTGTGCCATAAAATGTTTCCTGTTGATCTTGAATTTGTCAGCCTCAGTAGCCAGCATATGTGTGAGTCAGAAAATGTCTCTAGTTCCCATGGGCCTGAAGCAGGAGGCAGAGGTGAAGCCCAAGGTTGAGGGGCCTTCACTCAGCTCCTACAGCTGGCACTTTGAACTCAGACTTTTAGCCTCTTAAACTGTAAGAGAATAAATTTGTAGAAGCCATCTCCCTGTGGTATTTCTGTTACAGCAGCACTAGAGAACCAAAACAGTCTCCTACAAAATCTGAGCACCTTATTTCACATGTTTCTTAGGATGTTAAAGATTGGGATCAATGGAAGCAAACCCTGAGATGGAATTTGGGGTGCAGGATATTTATTAGAGATCAACACTTACGGATAAAAAAGTGGGAGGAAGCAGGATTGGGGAGAGGGAGAAGTTGAACTGCAGTGCAGGCCTGATGAAGACTTGGCCACCCCACATGGAGCTCTGGAATTTATATGGCCCTTCAAAATTGTCCTCCATAGACCAAAATGCCTTAACCCTTATAATTCTACCATGATCAGTGAGTGAATGTGGACTGCCCAGGGAAAGGGGGGCTCTTCTTCAAGGCCACTCTGTGTAGCTGAAGTCAAACCTGAAGTTTCTCACAGCTGAAGACTTTCTACTAACCACAAAACCAGCATTATCAGTTGAGTCAATTCTGAGTCACGGTGACCTCATGTATGTCAGAGTAGAGTTGTGTTCCATGGAGTTTTTAATGGCTGATTTTTTTAGAAGTATTCTCCAGGCCTTTATTCTAAGGGACCTCTGGGTGGACTTGAACTTCTAATGTTTCAACAATGGTTTGAGGCCATCCACAGGCACGTCAGAAGAGGCAAGATAAGTAATCATTCGGGAAGATACACTACCACCACCAGATGCCTTTGAGTCAACTCTGACTCATGACAACCCCACGTGTGTCAGAGTAGAACTGTACTCCATAGGGTTTTCAAGGGCTCTTTTTATAGATTATTATCCTTTCTTCTGAGATGACTCTGAATGGATTCAAACTTCCAATTATTAGGTTAATAGCTAAGTGCACGGTAATGTACCAAACAGTGTTTCTTTGCTATTCATAAGGTTTTCCCTGGCCAATTCTTTCAGAAGTGGACGGCCTCTTCCTTCTTCCTAATCTGTCTCAGTCTATAAGCTGGGCTGTTACCT
>NW_006921908.1:1903445-1940914 GCF_000298275.1 Orycteropus afer afer | reverse complement strand
CTGTGCATGGGGTCGCTATGAGTCAGAAACGACTCGACGGCACTTAACAACAACAACAACAACAGCTAAGTGCACTAACCATTTGTATCACTCAATGACTCTGTTGGCATATAGGGTAGCACATTTTTCTTTGAAAGGGGGTCTGGCCCCTCTGATCATGATGACAATAAAAGGTCTGGGACAGAGAATGAGAAAAAGAATGTTGAACAAAACTCAAAGTCACAAAAAGACCAGACTTACTAGTCTGTTAGACTGTACATTCTTAACACAAAGAAGGTGTTCAACACATACATTAGTTGGAACAGGAGTCACTGGAGCCTAACATGGAGAATGAGGTAAGTAGTGTAGGGGGTGGGGTAGGAGAGTGCCTGCACCTTGTTTAGGGGTGAAAAACAAGTAACACCCTTTGGCCTTCCCATCTGTGTCTCATGACTTTGTATTCATTCTGTTTTCTCCAACATCTTTTCATGATGGTCTTAGTAATTGCTTTGTCAACATATATTGTCTTTTAAATGTTGCAGTGGTGTCCCTGTGGGAGGAGACACACATCTGGAAATTGTCCTTCCTCTTCTCCCCTCCTTCCTAGTCTAGCCTCATGGCTGGTGCTTGGTGGAGAAAACCACTGTGAAATCAGGATAGACTAGACTGTAAAGCTGCTTTAAGGCTAAGAGGTTTTCCACAATTAAAATTCATTGAGAAATGTTTTACACTTTAAAAATAGAGATACAATTCAGTCATTGTAGGGAAAACCTTCAAACACCAACTTAACAGGAGTGGCTTGAGAAAGAACCTATAAATAAAGCCAGGTTATCCCAGGAGGCAAGTTTACATGGGGATGCGACTCTCCTGTGGTGTGACTAAGGGGTATTAAAAGTCTTCTAACCCCAACCCCAGGAACTCTGGTAGCATAGTGGCTAAAGCACTTGTCTGCTAACCAGAAGGCTGGCGGTTCAAACCCACCAGCCACTCCTCGGAAGGAAGGTTGGGCAATCCTACTTCCGTAGTGATACTGCCTCGGAAACCCAAGGAGGGGTCGCTATGAGTTGGGGCCGACTCGACGGCACATAACAACAACAACCCCATCCCCAGAAGGCCTATGGGAAAGTCTGCCATGTGCAGTCACACTTTTGATTGAGGATGTTAACTCTAAAGGCTTCTATGAAAAGGTTGCCTAAGAGAAATGAGGAAGGGCTATAGTGGCACATTGACACAGATTCCCTTTGTATCATAGATGGGAAGGGTCAGAAGCAGGATCAGAGATACCTAATCCAAAGTAGAAGGGGCCATACTGATTCCCTCCACAGACTGACCCTGACAGGCAGAAAGTGAGACCATGTTGGAACTGTGACAAGGATAGGAGCTCACAATCTCCCCCTTACCCAAGTAGCCTGCTCTAGTTTTGGACAACCTAAAAGGAAGAAATGCCTATATTGCTGAGAGAAAAACATTTGCTTTGGTTTGTACCTTGCTTTTATTTTTCTCTTTAATATATATATGTCTAATTCAGAATGTATATGTTCAGCTGGCCCTCAGCTAGCCAAGAATTGGCACCTGAGGGACATGAAAACTGGACTGGGTGATTTTCATGATATAGGGAGGGTTTGTGTTATTTAGACAGGCAAGTCCAAGGAGACTCTTGGTACGGGTTGGGGTAGGCATGTGGAGGATGACAGTGGCTCTAGGCAGCAGGAGGACTTTGAGTGATACCTGAATATAGGCCAAAAAAGAGTCAAGTCGGTCAAGGCCTGCTTTACTTACATCCCAACTTTCCCCTGTGATATCCTTCACCTTGGTGACTTCAGGCTTTAGAATTCACAGAGCTCTGAACTAGAAGTTAGGAAACCTTGAAACTTGTCTCAGTCTGTATTCTTACTAGTTCTGTTACTTTGGGAAGATCATTTAAGTTCTTTATGCCTCAGTTTTCTCATCTGTAAAACTGGGCCAATCATGCCTAGCCTGCCCACTTCATAGAGCTGTTTCAAGGATAATTTGTGGCATATTTTGTATTGTACTAAGGACAAAGGATTTTAAAGGACATATGTCAAATCAAGTAATGTAACATCTCTCAGCTTCCATTTTATTTTCTTGCCTTCAACTTTCTTTACATTATATGAAAACATATTTATACTCTATTGTATAATTTTAAATTGTTTGCATATTTTGAAGTGCCTCAATCATTTTTTTAAATAAGCCATAGTATAAAATAAACCCACTGTGCTCTGGATTAATTCTGACTCATACGGACCCTATAGGATAGAGTAGAACTATCCCTTAGGTTTTCGAGGCTATAAATCTTCATGGAAGCAGACTGCTTCATCTTTCTCTCACAGAACAGCTCATGGGTTCTGAACTATCTGCCTTTTGGTTAACACCAGAATACTTTTAACTACTGCACCACCATATCTCCAAGTATAAATATAAACCCAAACCAAACTCACTTGCTGTCGAGTCGGGTTCAACTCATAGCAACCCCTCCTTGGGTTTCCCAGGCAGTATCACTATGGAAGTAGATTGCCCAACCTTCTTTCTGGGGAGTGGCTGGTGGATTTGAACCGCCAGCCTTCTGATTAGCAGTCAAGTGCCTTAGGCACTATGCCACCAGAGCTTCCCTGGTATAAATATAGTATGGTTGGGCAATCTACTTCCGTAGTGATACATACTGCCTCGGAAACCCAAGGCGGGGTCGCTATGAGTCGGGTCTGACTCGACGGCAAATAACATCAACAACAACAACATATATAAAATAAAATAAACATTTAAGGGATTGCTATGATTACCACTGTCTTGGAGAAACATACTAGGGGAATTGTACAAGGAATATATAATCCAGGGACTATATTATATAAATAATATATTATACAGGGAATATGCTGTAAAAGGAATAAATTACACAGAGAATATATAGGGGATATGCTAACCAGAAGGCTGGCAGTTCAAACCCACCAGCTACTCCCTGGAAGGAAGACTGGGCAATCTACTTCCACAGAGATAACACCTCAGAAACCCAAGAAGGGGTTGCTATGAGTCAGAACTGACTCAAGGGCAGTGAGTTTGGTTTGTTTTTTGTATATGACTCCTGAAGCATTTGACTCCTAACCAGAAGGTTGGTGGTTCAAACCCATTAGCTGCTCCAGGAGAGGAAGATAAAGCAATATACTTCCCTGAAGATTTACCTCCTTGGAAACCCAACGAGGTCACTATGAGTTGGAATGGACTTGATGGAAGTGTTTTTTTTTTTTTCTTTTTCCCCTGTATATTTTATACACCTCATTTATTCACATGGTTAGCTTCCAAAGGCCAAGATGCTATATGAGATTAGTGTTACGTGATATTTGGGGCGTTACCCATCTGCAGCACTGGTGTCTTCTGGTTGCTCACAGCCAGTCAGGTACTCCCATGCGTCTCTATATGTGCCTGATGCAGTGGTCCTACTTCTCCACCATGCCTTCTCCATCATTGTAGAACCCAGAGGGCCTGAGGATGGTGGTGGTGGTGGTCGGGTGTTGCCAACCACCTGCTGCCTCCTGCTACCCACCCTGGGGGGGTACCCCACTTGTCCTCTGCCTGCTGCCTCCCACCGCCCACCCTGGGCTAAGACCTCACTGATCCTCTGTCTCCTCTGGCCTCGCAGCCCTGTCCCCTCCCTTCCTGCCCCCACTGTCCTTCCCAACACTTTTGGGCCTTCACCCAGCCTCCCCACACCCACCCACAATCTTGCCTCCCCCAGCCATTGTTGTACCTTCTGTGGCCAAACTGAGATGGCCTGAGCTGTTTTGGACAAATGGGAGGTGTCCCACGGCCACTCGGCTGCCATCCCTCACATGCCACCAAGGCCTCCACTACATCATTGGTGTTGTCTGTGGAAGGTGGCCCATGCCCAGCTGAGGCCCCACATGGGGCATGGACCATTGGAGGTGCAGCCTGATAATTTTTTCAAAGTTATCATAAATAGGAAATGTTTGGTAATGAGATATTCGATAAGTGAGGAGTAAACAGAAAAAAAAAGAAAGAAAGAAAGAAAGAAAAACCCACACTCACTGCCTTTAAGTGGAATTTGACTTATAGTGACCCCACCTTGGGTTTCTGAGGCATAGCTTGATGGAAGTAGATTGCCCAGGCTTCACTCTGATGAGTGGCTGGTGGGTTTGAATTGCCAGCCTTCTGGTTAGTAGTCAAATGCCTTAGGCACTAGGCCACCAGAGCTCAAGGGAGGAGTAGGTATATTCTATACTATCCTTAGGCCTTGGCACAAGCACTTTAAAAATGCTACTTTCTCTAATAAATAGGAAAGTCCTTTATGCTGAGATATGTATGGCAAACCCAGTTCTATAAAAAGAAAAACTCCTCTCAGCAGGAGTTGCTGCCCATTCACGTGCCCAGGAAGAGCATACTTTCCTGTTTCATCACCAAAAAAGCCACTCGTTTTGCTTCTGAGTGAGGTTTGTCAGTGGGTTGCGATGCAGCCCAAAGCGTGACTTCCTTTTATTTGCTCTATTTTGAAGTTGCCATCTGTAGTGTCCTTTGCAAACTATGATTTGCGTAGTCCCTTCCTGACAACAATCACGTAATGTCAGGTAGGTCGTGTCTGCTGTCTCCCTGCCCCACCCCCAACGTCAGCAGATGGCTCAGGAGTGCACTGGGAGATGGTGTCTAATGGTGGGACATGTGGGCTGACGGGAAACAGACCTGGGGCCGCACCCTGGGCCCACCAAGCCTCTGTCCGGGTGCACACTATCTGTTTGCCCTTGGGCCAGTAATTTAACCTCTCTGAGTCCCCCAACTTCCTTGTCTATAAAATTGGGAAAATGACAGTAGCTCTAGATCAGGGTTGTAATGGTGCTGTTGAGTGGGCTCCAACTCACAGCAACCCCATGTATAACAGAGCAACCCTGTACATAACACAATGAAATTGTACAGCCCTAAGCCTAAATCTTGGCACTTAGGATTATTGTTAATAAACTATTTCTCACCCTTACTCTTTCATTTAAGTAAAGATGCAAACCAAGCTTTACTGAAAAGAAAATATTGTGCATTATCGGAAAAGAAGAGTTAAGAAAAACAAACAAACAAACATGATTTCCCTATAATACGTGATGTCTGTTTTCTGAATTAGAAATCAAATATTCCTGTAGACTTTGTAGGTAAATGAAAACACAATTATGTCACACCAAACTGAATATTTGGATGTCTTTCTGTGTCTTCCTTTAAAAAACTGTCAGTATTAAGCCATTTACTTTTCAGTTCAATCAGAACTTGGCCCAGCTTGTGAATCATGATTTATGGACAGGCTCTGGAGCTGGGCTCCAACAAGAACTCTATTAAGGAACAAACCGCCCCTCCCCATTATCAACCTCACTCTTCTATCCACTAAGAGATATGCATCTTGCACTTGATTTTTGCCCTAATAATAGACATTATAAGGAGCTTTGGTAGTGTAGTAATTAAGGCCAAGATGTCAGTAGTTCGAATCTACTAGCCGCTCCATAGAAGAAAAGTAAGGCAGTCTGCTTCCATAAAGATTCACAGCCTTAGAAACCCAATGGGGGTTGCTATGAGTCAAAATCAACTTGATGGCAGTGAGTATGGTTTTGGAATGCTCTTCGTAACACTCGTAATTTCCCTGGACAATTTGCCGAATGAAAGTAGTCCTCCTTCAACTTACAGAGACTCACTTAACATTTATTCTCATGTATAACTGTCGTTGTTATGCACCGTTGAGTTGACTCATAGCAACCCCTCCTTGGGTTTCCAAGGCAGTATCACTATGGAAGTAGATTGCCCAACCTTCCTTCCAAGGAGTGTCTAGTGGGTTTGAATGGCCAGCCTTCTGGTTAGCAGTCAAGTACCTTAGGCACTATGTTATAATCAGCAGTAGCATGCAACTAATCTTGCCATCCAGCTAATTTTTGAGGAAATATAAGCTAAGGCCTCGGTATGATTTAAGGGGTGCTGCCAAAACATGCACCCACCAGAAATGTCATTGTCCTTGCTATGCAATCATTCCTGGGATTTAAAGAATCTAGAGATTAAAGCTTTGGGTTCAAAGGTTTCTTCATGCCACTGAGAGAAATACAACCTTATATGCACTGTTCACACTGCTCACAATATATTACAATGCTGACTTGCATTTGTGTCTGACCTGCCATATTTTAAGGCCCTCTGTCAACTCTATCTCACCCTCCTCCCCTACTTCTTTCTGTACCACTCCTCTGTGACCATCTTGGCCTTCATGTTCATTGAACAATCAAAGTTAATCTTGCCTTGGGGTATTTGCACTTGTTATTCCATCTGCCTAGAATATTCTTTGCATGGCTAACTCCTTTCATCATACAACTCTCAGCCAAAATATCACCTCCTCAAAGAATTCCCTCATCATCACTCTACAGTAGGACTTATCAGTTTTTTCTCTACAACACTCCCTGTTCTGTTGCTTTCATAGCACTTGCCACTATCTGAAATAATCTTATTTATTGAAATGTGTTTTTTGTCTGCCTACTACAATACGAAGATAAGCCCTATGAAGGTAGGCACCTTGTCCATACTGCTTTTCACTATACCTCCAATGCTTAGAACAATGCCTGGCATAGAAGAGGTGTTCAATAAATACTTTTGAACTGTGTATTCTCTACAGTGTTCTTATCACCCTATCCAATTCCATCCTTACACTTACCTAGCACAGTGCAGAATGAATAGTAATTATCATTAAAAAAGAGAAAAAAAAGAGAGTTGTTGAATTAAATTGAATTTAGAATGGTAATATGCCATTTGGTGTAATGGCTCCCAAATCATGAATTTTGGTAATGAGAAATAAGATAAAATAAGTTCAAAACATATGCCCCTTTTAACCAGGGATTGGTGATAGTATCTTCAAATATGAAGGACAACATATCATTAGTTACATGTCCTGATCTCTGCATTCAAGAGGTATTTAAATTAACCTTTTAAAATAGGAACACACTTGACCAGGATGCTGAAAGCATTTATCTCTAGAGAGCAGGATTGTAGTTATCATCATAGTTTTCTGCATTTTTTGTATTTTGTATAATGAGCATGAATGACTTTTTAAATATGCATAATCATCCATGAGGAAATTAACATTTTTGGTTATATTTTATTCTGGTTTCTCCATGAGAATATGCCAGCAGATTAATAGAACTAACAAAGGACTCTAAATTCTGCAGTATTTTTTACAGTTCCTTCTTTATTTATAAATGTCTCAGAATAAATGTGGATTCTTAAATTATCCTTCATGAAATCTATTCAGAGTTTCTATTACCTTCAGCTAATGAGAGCATAGCATGTTACCATGTCATGCAAGAACAGAAAATAACCTGGTGAATTCTCCATGTCCCTCCACCAATGTCAGCTGCCCTGCCAACGTTCCTTACTGACGTCCCTAAAACTGACATTACCCTTTCGTTGATGTCACTGAGTCAGGAAGCTGAAAAGCTGTTGAAAAGTGACTGTTTCTATTGCAAAGGTTTAAAACTTTAGAGATTGAAAGGTTAAAGTTAAAAATATGTATTTTAATTTGAACAACAGATGGCCTTGGAGTGACTACAAGGCTGAATTAACTCTCGAGGCTCTATGGCTGTTTGGGGAAGGAAAAAATAAAAAAGACAACCAAAACCCTTAAAAAACCCACTCTGGAACACACAGCTCAAGTGCTGGTGACATCAGCAGAATCTCTCTGTTGAATTAGAGTCCCGAATTTGGCTTCAGAGCCATCTGTTAGCCTCCAGATAGAATAATCTTCTATGAAATTATACGGCATAGTTTCACTAATGAACATTTTCAATTGTCAGAGCCTCAGTCTCACAGCTGTCCTACCTCCTGAAGTCTCCATGTCTCCCTGAGCCCCTAAGATACACAGAAGGATCCCACTTGCTAAAGCCTACAGTGGAAATGTCCTTCAAAAAGATGCATCCTTAACATATTACACAAAAACATTGTTCTACATCCTACTTTGTTGAGCAGTGAGTGGGGTCTTAAAAGCTTGCAAGTGGCTATCTAGATGCAAGAGATGGGTCACTCCTTATCCAGAGCAAAAAGAATAAATAAAAGCAAAGACACATGGAAACAATTAGTCCAAGGGACTAGTTGACCATGTGATCCTCAGCCTATATGACCATGAGACAAGAAGAACTAAATGGTGCCTGGATACCACTGTCAACCACTCGGAGGGGGATTGGTACAGGAGATCCTGGATAGAGTGGGAGAACAATGTGGATCAAAACTCAAAATCATGAATAAAAAGACCAGGTTTGTTGGTCTGATAGAGCCTGTTGAGTCCCTAGTAACCCTTTAGGTCTGGAACTGAACTCACTCCTGTGGCTTCTAGCCAAACAAGAGACAGGCATATAGGGTGAACACTTACATCAGGTAGACATACTCCATGTAGGGATCAAAGGGCAGTGTTTTCACAGGGAGATAGCTCATGGAATGGGAGTGTATGGGAGGGAAGGACACAGGGAAGAGGTAACTACAAGAAGGAAGTGGGAAGAGAGCACTGTGGGGAATTGCAGTCAATGTTATAAAACAAATTATGTATGAACTGCTGTATGAAAAATGAATTTTCTTTGTAAACTTCCACCCAAATCATCATCATCATCATCATCATCATAAAAAGATGCATCCTGTCTTATATTAAGTTCTTTGGAAAAAGACTTTGAGACAGGGAATTGCATGTAGAATGTTTCATATACTCTTGGGAGGTACACCTGTACGAAATGAGGAAGGCAGCATTGGACAAAGGGAGAAGCTAATCTGTTAGGCAGTTACAACTCAGGCCTCAGCCATCCTATGGGGAGCTTTATTGCTGGAAAGATCCCTAAGAATTGCCCAAATTGACGATTAGTGACTGGGATCTTAAAAGCTTGCAAGCTGCCATCTAGATGCAACAATGGGTCTCTCCTTGTCCAGAGCAAAGAAGAATGAAGAAGACCAAAAATTCATGGAAACAATTAGTCCTAGTGACTGGTACACCATACGATCTGCTGCCTATACGACTATGAGACCAGAAGAACTAGATGGTGCCCAGCTATTACCGTCAACCAGTTGGAAGGGGATCTATCTAGGAGATCCTGGACAGAGAGGGTGAACAATGTGGAACAAAACTCAAATCATTTGGAGAAAAAAAAAAAAAAGGTGGGACCAGGTTTGCTGGTCTGATAGAGCCTGGTGGAACCACTGAGGCTATGGCCCCTACCTGCCCTTCAGTTCTGGAATTGAACCCATACCTGTGGCTCCCAGCCAAACAATAGACAGGCATATGAGTTGAACATTTACCTGAGGTAGATACACTCCTTGGAGAGAACAATCATGGGAGAAAGAAGGGCTGTTTATGCTCAGGGAGATAGCTCAGGGGCAGGAGTGCATAGAGGGATGGACACAGGAAGAGGTAACTATGGGGAGGAAGTATGAGGGGAGATGTTGCATTGTGGTAAATTGGGTCAATGTCATGAGACAAAGTGTATGTGCACTGCTGTATGGAAAGTGAATTTGCTCTGTAAATTTTCACCCAAATCACAATTTAAAAAAAAAAAAAAAAAGGAAAAGAAATCAAATGACATATTGTATTAGGCAAATATGCTGAAAAATACATCTTTAAAGTATTGAAGGAGCTCTGGTGGCTTAGTGCCTAAGGCATTTGACTGCTAACCAGAGGGCTGGTGGTTCAAATCCTCCAGCCACTCCTCGGAAGGAAGATTGGACAATCTACTTCGGTAGTGATACTGCTTCGGAAACCCAAGGGGGGGGGGCGCTATGAGTCAGATGCGACTTGACAGCAGTGAGTTAGTAGTGAGTAAAGTATTAAAAAGCAAGGGAGACATCTTAAGGAACATGGTGTGCCTGACCCAAGCCTTGATATTTTCAGTCATGTCATAGTAAGCATGTGAAAGCTGGACAATGAATAAGGAAGACAAAAGAAGAATTGATACATGGAATTATAGTATTGCAAAGTATATTTAGTATACCATGAACTTTCAGAACAGTCAAATATACCTTGGAAGTACAGTGAGAATTCTCCTTAGAAGCCTTTGTCTCATGTGGTATGGACATGTTATCAGAAGGTACCAGTTTCTGAAGAAGGACATTATAAATATAGATATTTATATAGTAGCAAAACTCAGTGGCTGCAACAATGGGCTAAAAAATAGCAAGGATTGTGAGGATGGCACTGAAGCAGGTGGTATTTCCTTTTGTTGTACCTAGGATCAATTTGAGTTGGAACTGACTGGTAACTAACAAGACAACTAAGAATTTTTGGTTGAATAATGCTGCTATCCCTTGTTTAAATTATAAAACTAAAGCAAAATAGTTAAAAATTTTATTGTGCTATTTGAATGCTTAGGTCTTAATTTTTCTCCTAGAAAATTCTGAACCAGTTATATATAACCTAATGTCTTTATTTTATAAATGTTAAGTTAAATACTAAAATATTTCCAACTTTAAAAAAAAAAAAAAAGAATTGCCCAAATTGAGTCAAGGAAGCCAAGTCTTTTCCTCTTCACATCAGCTGTCATTTGGACTCAAGATAGTTCCCTGTAACCAAGGACAATTTCCAGAGAGAAACTCAACCAACATTCTCAATAGCTGAGGGATAAGAATGGTAACCCTGATAAAAACATCCTAGTCTCTACTCCACCAGCATTCACTGAGAGCCTTCACTAACTATGGCATCCACATCCCTGGAACTCCTTGCAGTTCTTCAGCTCATGACTTCCCTCTCAGCCTTGATCTCACTTCTTTCCCACACCATGGTATCCTAGAGACAAGTGACAGCTACATAGAATACTTAGGTATTTATTCATTTAATCATTTATTATTTCAACAAACATTCTCTGAGCACTACCAACCTTATGCTAAGAATAAACTCCATCTTTCAAGGAATTAAGATGGTAAGAGGTGTTATAGGAAGAAGGAGTATCCTGCATGAAGGTAGGAGAAAACAGGCGAGAGAGAGAGCATTGATGAGTCCGGGGATTGGAAATGGTTCATTACTGAAGAGGGCAAATACCGAGAGGAGAAGACAAGGACACTGTGAAGGGCATTGTCTCCCATATGACAGAGTTTGGGAATTGTCTTGACATTATTCTTCCACTGCTCAAACAAAACTCTTTGGCATCATCCTTGACTAATCTACATCTCTCAGACCAGACATCCAGTCTGTCATCAAATTCTGGTAGCGGTACCATCAAAATGTGTACACATACAGAATTCAACCCCATCTTGCCACCCCTATTGCCCTCACCCTAGTCCCAAAGTGCATAATTTCTTGCCTGGATTATTAAAATAGCTTCCCCCTTGGTCCTTCTTATTTTGCCTTTGCCAGTCTGTTAGCAGTCTATTCTCGATAAGCAGTCAGAATGATCTTGTAAATGTATCAATTCAGATTGTTTTATGCAGAATAAAAGTCAAAGCCTTTAATGTTATTTATAAGACCCTACTTAACTCATCTGCCACCTCCTCCCATTCCCACTCCAATTGTACTCTCTTCTTCCACTCTGCTGGTTTCCTTGATGTGCAAACAACTTCAGAGCTGTTGCATTCGCTTTTCCTTTCTCCTGGATGATCCTCTCCAAACATTGAAAGGGCTAGTTCCCCAACTTTTTCCATGTCTTTACTCAAAAGTTACTTTCCTAGTGAGGCATTCCTTTGCCACCCTATCCAACATTTCAGCCTTTACCCTTAATATTTAATGGTCCTTTTCCTTGTCTTATTTTTCTTCTCAACACTTATGCACACACACACATTGCTTGTGTGTGTGTGTGTGTGTGTCTCTGTATGTGTAATACCAAAACCAAATCAAACTCACTGCCATCAAGTCAATTCCAACTGATAGCAACCCCCATTGGGTTTCCAAGATGGTAAATCTTATGGAAGTAGATTACCCAGTCTTCCTTCCACAGAGTGGCTGGTGGGTTTGAACAACCAACCTAGTGGTTAGCAGTCAAACGCCATAGGCATTGCACCACCAGAGCTCTGTGTGTATATATATGTATATATGGCTCCAATTTATAGTGAGCCTATGTAGAACACATTGAAACACTAGTCCCACATAAGCCTCACAATCCTTGCTATACCTGAGCCCATCATTGCAGCTACTGTGTCAGTCCATCTCATTGAGAGTCTTCTCCTTGTTGGCTGACCCTCCACCAAGTACAACATCCTTCAGGGAATGGTCCCTTCTGACAAAATGACCAAAGTAGATTTTTTTTCTCTCTCTCTCTGTTCATTGTTAGTCTCCCCCAACAAGAGTGCAGACTTCATAAAGTCATATAATACAGCCCGTTTAAATATGTTTTGTTCATTATTATTTTCTTAGCACCAAAATCAGTCCCTAAAGAGATGATAGCTGGCTCAATAATTACTCAATGAATAAATGATAAATGAACAGAGAGGGAGGTTTAGGAGGATTTTTCTGGGTGGTTGAGTTTTCAGATAGCTGGGCTGTCTTACTAAATGGGAAGTCTCTCTCTCTCTTTCTAATTTTGAGCTTTTTTAGCGGACAGCTTTCAAAATGTATTACACCATTACCTACAATTTTAAACAAAATAAATATAGTTTTGTGTGCTAAAATAGGGACACTTTCAGAAGCTCTTGAAGTATTTGTCGGGGTGCTAAATAAACCAAAAAACAAAGCAATCAAAAAAGCAAACCAACTGCCATCTAGTCAATTCCGACTCATAGCAACTCTATAGTACAGAGTAGAACTGCCTCATTGGGCTTCCAAGGCTGCAAATCTTTATGGAAGCAGACTGCCTCATCTTCCTCCCACAGAGAAGCTGGTAGGTTCAAATCATCAAGTTTTTGGTTAGCACCCGAATGTTTTAACCACTATGCCACCACTCAGAAAAAGTAAGCTGTGGAGGCAGATGCAACTCATAACAACCCCTCGTTGGGTTTCTGAGGTGCTATCACTATAGAAATAGATTGCCCAACCTTCCTTCTGAGGAGTGGCTGGTGGGTTTGAACCACCAGCCTTCTGGTTAGCAGTCAAGTGCCTTAGGCACTATGCCAGCAGAGCTCCCCTATGTCACCACACCATCTGCTTATTGTGTCTTCTTCTGGTATTCTGTAGTTTTCCTCCTGTTTCTTCACTTACTAGCAGGCTTTCTGCTTTCAGTGTAGCTATGGTTTCTCTAATATATAAAACTAAATAAGAGTCAAAGACATTGGGCTAGAATATTATAATAACTGCAAAGTCAAAACATTTCCTGGTAAACTCGTAAAGTGAGAGTTAGAAGATCTGAGTCAGTGTAGCCACTAATAAGCTAAGTGATATGGGGACGGGAGTGAACTGATAGCGATAGAGCTATTATCTTATTTGACTCACACAATAACTGGGGGATATTGGGATTAGTCCCATCTTACAAATAAGGAAACCAGACTACACTGAAGATCAGATAACTTAATAATAGACCCCGGACTGATCCCAAGTCCCCTGATTCCAAATACCATGCTCTTTCCACAATTCTGAGATAGGACACTACTTATTTATTCATGAGAAATGCAAACCCACTAAATCAGAGTGTCTGCAATTACAAAAAATAAGTCCCATAGACTATGGGCTGATTGTCCTCAAGAATGGTGGTTAAGCAAGTTAATAAATGTCAGGATGACTCAGGTTTGATTTCTAGGTTCAGAAAAGCCATTTAAACTTTCTGAGACTCGATTTCTTTATTTGGAAAATGGAGACAATAATGATAGTACCCATATCAAAAGGCTGTTATGAGATGTTCCAGAATAATACATGTAAAACCTTTCCTTTAGGACATGGCATATAACCAACATTCAGTAAATGATTGCTTTGTTATTATTGTCATTACCATTATTATTAATATTACCAAAATAAATGAGTCTTTCCCCTCCCCTTCCTTCTTCTGCCTGGTGAGCCAGGCACCAGCTATTCAGGGGGCTCTTGGGCATTTGTGCAGGTGACTGCAAAGGCTGAAGTGCTGAAAACCTAAGTCAGCTGTGCACCACTGGAGTTAAAAGAAAGGCAATGCTATCCTGGCATACTTCAAAATGTGGGGGGAAGCCAGTGGCCCTACCCAGCAGAGACGAAGTCCTAGAGTCCACTTGCCTGAACTTCTTGCTGCTTTAACCGGAAAGCTCTCAGCCTGGGCTGCTGCCAAAGTGGGCCTAAGCAGTCCCTTTTTAGGCAAAGCATTATCTGGATTGGATTACATAGCTTTAAACTGATCAGTGCATATTCATATGCCGTCAAACATCCGAGTTCAAACAATTGGACGATTTTAATAAGATTAGCAACTTGGCCCCTTCCTACAATTTTCTGTCTTTGAGATTCCATTCTGAATCCATTGGAGAAAAGTGTCTTAGAGAAGTAGTAGGATTTCAGGATGCCCTGCATCTTCCTTCCCGAAGCAGACACAGCTAAAATACACCATGGCTGCTGCCCAGAACCACTGGTGCACACAAAAATGTGCCAGAGAAAGCTCAAAGCCAAAGGACTGGTAATGTACACAGCAGGTTAATAGGATGAACATACATTCTTCTATCATTATCATGTATTGATAGAATGCAGGTCCAGAAGAATACCCTTACCATCCTCTAAACCGTGCAAGGGGGGAACATGTCATTCAGCTATGGATTTAGAGCCAAGATCTCTTGCAGAGAATAGAGTATATCAAATGGCCATATATCCAATTTTGTGAGGCAGGATTTCATAATCATATAATATTTAAGGTGACTGGATCATGGAATCACATAGATCTGCCTTTCAAATCCTAGTTCCTTCCTCCACTTACTAATCTTGAGAAGTTGGTTAAGTGACTTAAATCTCTAGACTGTTTTCATTTTCTTCTCTCTAAAATGGGATAACAATACCTACCAGTGGCAAATGGACCTAAATCAATTGGCTTCTTCACAATTGCCAGGTTTTTTAATAGATGATTGTTGTTGTTATGTGCTGTCGAGTCGGCCCCAACTCAGTGACCCCTCCTTGAGTTTCCGAGGAGGTATCACTGCAGAAGTAGATTGCCCAAACTTCCTTCCGAAGAGTGGCTGGTGGGTTTGAACTGCCAGCCTTCTGTTAGCAGTCAAGTGCTTTAGGCACTATGCTATCAGGGCTCCTGGGATTCTAATAGAGTCTGTTAAAGGATAACTGACTATTCTGGGAAAGTATGTTTTCCTGATTAGAATCCTTTGGACAAGAGCAGCAGAGCAACTACTGTACACTAGGTTTCTTAAAGCAAGATACACTTGGATAACTCAGGTTCATTTCTAAAAGAGGAAGAGAAATATAAGGAGACTAGAATTTTAAAAGAAAATCAATGTGTATTTTTTAAAACGCAATTGTTGGAATACAGACTTGAAGATTTTTCTTATGGAACATTTACACGAATCCAATTTGCTTGCCTCCACACGAGAGGCAACATTTTGGGCGTTGTTTTTTTCGAAAGCTAATTTTTAAGCTTTGTAGGGTAGGTGCCAAATGGTATTTTAAAAACACACATTTAAAAAAAGAAGAACGTGCAGTTTTGCCTGGAGCGCAGATGGAGCCTGTGCCAGTTGAAGGCACTTTGCCTAAGGACACAGAGAAAATCACTTTTTCGTGAAGATCATAAACTCCGCTCTTATGTTTCTGTTCATCTCAATTTGTGGAAGGTGGGAAGAAATCAAACAGGGGCTTAAGAGTTGTTTGATATCATTATAAAAATAACCAGAAACAGAATTAGCATATTCTTTTTTATATGTAGCTATATTACCAAATCAAGTATGCTGTCAACATTATTTAAGCCTCAGAATTAATATACTATTTTAGTAATATAATATTTTAGTAGTATAATATGATATAACCCACCCATTGTCATCAAGTGGATTCCAACCCATAGCTACCCTATAAAGTTCTACAGAGTACAACTGCCCAGAGAGTTTCCAAAGCTGTAAATCTTTACAGAAGCAGACTGCCTCATTTTTTTCCCATGGAGTGGCTGATGGATACAAACCACCAACTTTTTGGTTAGCAGCCAAATCCTTAACCACAGTGCCACCCGAGCTCCTTAATGGGATACAGTGTGTGCGTGTATGTGTAAACTTCTCTGACTCCTTCTCTTCTTCTTCCTCTCAGTCTGATCCTCTGCAACACACAGAATTAATAATTTTAAAAATTATGATAGTGGCTCTCATTATCAAGTGTTGTCTTCTGTGGTACCTTGTGCTAAGCACTAAGAGGCATGATTTCATTTACAGTGCAAAATAGAAATGAGAAACAAAACAGTGAGAGGGAAGGGGCAGAGCCAGGATTTGAGCATGGACTTGGAGCCTAAACCCTGTCCTTTACCGCCTCCAGGATATTCTTTATCAAACAAGTATGTGAAACTGCTAGTAGAAAGATGATGTAAGTTCTCATTTACTGACATGGAAATATATGTGCTACATATTATTATGTGCCAATCTCAGTTTATATTACGATGCATGTATTATAATCCCATTCTCATAAAAATAAATTAGTGTATGTGCAAGAGTGGCAGAAAAGATAGACCCCCTGAATGTGAAGAGCAGTTACCAGTGATTTTTAATATTCTTTTAAATATATTTTTGGATTTTATTTTTCAGGGAGCATTTTCAGTCATGGTTCTCTATTGCAAGAAATAACACATCCATTGTAAGCATATGTTATTTTATTAATCAGGGGGAAATATATATTTATCAACTCTGGGAGGAAAGAAACAGTAGCATGTGACCACAGAGTCTTTAGTTTTAATATCATGTGCTGCAACATCTCTTACGCTTTCTAATCTTTTTCCTGTTAATATCTTCCTTATCCTTTTGATTTTAAAACCAATTCTCATGTTTATCAAATAGTTGAGATAAAATTATTTCTGGCACTAATGTGTCATCAGGAGCTCTGGTAGCATAGTGCCTAAGGCACTTGACTGCTAACCAGAGGGCTGGCGGTTCAAACCCACCAGCCACTCCTGGGAAGGAAGATGGGGCAATCTACTTCCGTAGTGATACGGCCTCAGAAACCCAAGGAGGGGTCGCTATGAGTCAGGTCCGACTCAACGGCACATAACAACAACAATATATCATGAATTTCCTATTTTAAAAATTTAACTCATTTTCATCTGTTCTCCCTGTATCAGTTAAGGATGATTTGATGTCAAGTTATAGAAAATCCCACACAAATTAGCTTACTTAAAAAAGAAAGAAAGAAAGAAATTTATTTCTTCTCACTGAAGAGCATAGGAATGAATCAGAGACTCTCAATGCTACCAGGGTTCTGGAACAGTTTCTCTGTGATTCATTAGGTTTTGTTCTCCTCCTTGTAACAGGTTCGTCTTCATCGTGGGTCCTTATCCTTGCATGAAAAGGCTACAGCTCTTCCGGGCTCTGCATCCTTATCTCATACTCTACAGAGAGTCAGAGACCATTACCCTGATAGCTCCTGCAGAACCACTTGCCCTGACTCATGGTGACCCCATGTATATCAGAACTGTGCTCCACGGAGTTTCCAATGACTGATTTTTTGGCAGGAGATCTCCAGGCCTTTTTTCTGAGGTGCTTGGGGGTGGACGCAAACTCCCAGTCTTTCAGTTAGCAGCAGAACACTTGAATCATTTCCACCAACCAGGGAATCCTTTTCCAGAGAACTCCTTGCTGTCGATTCTGACACGTAGCAACCCCATAGAGCAGAGTAGGCCTGTCTAACAGGGTTTCCAAATTAAAAATCTTTATGGAAACTGGCTGCCACATCTTTCTATCAAAGAGCAGTTGGTGGATTCAGATTGTCAACCTTTCAGTTAGCAGCTGAGCTCTTAACACTCTGTGCCACCAGGGCTCCTTTTTTCCAGAGAAGCCCTAGCTAATGTCTCTTTGTTTCTTATTGGCCTAAATAGGATCACATGTCTGTTCCTGAACCAACTACCAAAGATGGGAGCTGGAGACGACTTGAACCTGAGGTTGGTGGCAGTTCTCCAAAGGAAACTTTAGATATTGTTGGTGGGAGAAGAGGAAAATGCAGGATGAAGAGGTTGATAACATTTTTCTATCCCATTCCTACTGATTATTAGATTCTGGGTCTTCATTTCCACATCCCCCAACTCCTATGCCTGCATACCTCGCCCTACTCACACTTAGCTCTTCTTACTTCCTTGTTGCAAAAGCTCTCTTCCACTTACCTGCTGAATAATTTCCCTCATTAACATTTTTCTCCCCACTTCAAGAATCTACCGTAATTTCCTTTTGGCCACGACATCAATCATTTGAGTCTTTCTCGCTTTGAACGTTTGCCACCACTGGATTGCTCATCCTAAACAAAGTTCTCCTTTTGCATCTCCTCCCCATCTTCAGTGACTCCCTGCCACACCATGGGGTGAGGGGCAGTCACCTTATCTGTTATTGAAAAGCTTCAATAATCTGGCCTCATCTGTACTTTAACTTTTTCTCTTGCTTATCTCCTTACTATTTGCAGAAAATACTGTATCATTTCTTAACCTCCACCACTTTGAAAACACTGCTTGCTTCCATTTGGAAATCCTTTTCATGGACTTGGATAACTAAGCAATGTTATAGTATGTGCTTCTGCATCCTCTATGCCCTTTACCGTGAATTGTTACTGTCTATAAAACACAAATAAAGGTAATATTTATAAAAATGCATATTTCATTCATTAGTTTATCCATTGATCATGGTCTGTAGGGTCCTGCATGAACAGGTACCCACTACCACTTGAGCCTCTACTGGCACCTTCCTTCTTCTTGCTTGCTACGCTCCCAGTTTTCTGCTTGAGGGATCCCATCACACATGTCCTCCACCAAGAATAAACTTTCCTCACCTCTTCAACTATCTTCACCTTCACTCTTCATCCTACTCATCCTTGAACTGCATCCTTGAATATCATTTCTTTAAAAAGCTTTCTCTGACCTCCAAAACTAGATTTGATTTTCCTGTTATACTTATTTTATTATAGAGCACTTTAGTTTTCCTTTATAATAGTTACTTCAGTTATAATTAATTATTCATTTGGCTCTCTCTATTCTTGTTCCTCTATGATATTTGAATTTTCTCATACAGTGACTGGTTCTAGGGGGTACTCCATTCTTTGTTAAATAATGGTGGATATATTTGTGCCAGTGGCACTTTGTTTCACTAAATTTCACTGACTAGTAATCACTGCTTACTCTCACATTGGTTGGAAGAAGAGAAAACTCCCATATGCTACTTCAATTCTTCTTCTATGTCTTTTCCACGAGAACAACACACACAACAATAGACTATAATCACCTTACAGCCTATCTTCATCGAACCTGGACTTTTCCCATCGGTAAGGTTTTATTTTCCCTTCGTTTTGAGCTACCTAATTCTGTCAAATTGGTTCTGACTCATGGTGGCCCCATGTGTTACAGAGTAGAACTGTTCTGTAGGGTTTACTTGGCTGTAATCTTTTTGGAAGCAGATCAGTGGGCCCTTCTTCTTCAGCACTGCTGGGTGCATTCCAATTGCCAATCTTTGTGTTAGGAGCCAATCACAAATCACCTGCACCACCCAGAGACCTTTTAAAATGATTATTTTGTACCATATATAAAAAATTCAATAGTCATTCAAGTATACACCCAAATTATTTCAATTTTGTCATTCTTTCTAAATATTTCAACACTTATCTATTTAAAATATTATATTACTAATATGTTGAATATAATATAATATTATATTTTATTATTTAATCATTATATTTTCTATATGTATATGTATTTATTATTATATATTTGATATATATTATATTATTAAAATATAAAAATAATATCAATAATATTATATTGAAGTTAGGAGCTCTGGTAGCATAGTGCCTAAGGCACTTGACTGCTAACCAGAAGGCTGGCAATTCAAACCCGCCAGCCACTCCTCGGAAGTAAGATGGGGCAATTTACTTCCATAGTGATACTGCCTCTGAAACCCAAGGAAGGGTCGTTATGAGTCGGGTCCAACTCGAGAGCACGTAACAACAACAACATACTGAAGTTGAAGAGTAGTTTTAGAACATTGGAAACACTATACTAAAACACTTTCTTGTTGATCTTTAGACATTTTTCTATGAAGGCTATGGAGATGAACTGTTGTAACTTCAAAAAATGGGGAAACAGAAATTTTTCAATGACCACACACCCTTTGTGATGATTGAATCTGGTCTATTCAATACAGTAGCACTAGCCACGTGTAACTATTGAGCACTTTAAATATGACTAGTACAACTAAGAAAATGAATTTTTAATGAATTTTAATTAATTAAAATTTAAATAGTCATATGTGATTAACAGTAAAAAGAAACACCTTGCCATGAGGTCAATTCAATCCCAACTCAGCAACCCTACAGGGTGGAGTAGAACTGCTCCCATAGAGTCTCTAAGACTGTCAGTCTTTATAGGAGCAGACTGCCACATTTTTCTCCCATAGAGCTGCTTGTGGGTTCTGGGTTTGATCTGTCAATGTTCTGGTTAACAGGCAAGCATTTAACCACTGTACCACTAGAGCTCCTTAAACCCAATGCCAGGGAGTCCATTCTGACTCAGCAATTACCCTGTAGGACTGTTCCATGAGGTTTCCAAGGCTATAAATCTTTACTGAAGCACATCTTTCTCCTGCAGAACAGCTGGTGGGTTTGAACTACCTACTGTTCAGTTAGCAGCCGAGCACTTTAAGCACTGTGCCACCAAGACCCCTCCTATGTGGCTAGTGGCTACTATATTGGACAGCACAGCTTTATATGGTCAAAGTGACAGATAATTAGACTTTCAGATTTGTAAAAGAACAGTTACAAAGTGACTGTTCTTTCTACTCCTCTCTGTTTTCTCATTTAGGTAAGGGAGCTCTTCAAAAGCACAGACTTGTTTCTAATAGGATGGGCTGATTACATGGGACATATAATGCTCAAAAAATAATGTATCACCTCATCTGAAACACTGAAAGATGGACTTCTACAAAAATAATTTGTTAAGCATGTTCAAACAGATGAACTTAGCTTCTTCTCTCTCCAAAGCTCATATGCAGGGATGTTTAAAGGGTTCCGAATCATACCAATAACACGGGAAAAGTATTGTGGTTGAGGTTTGTGGAAATACTGGGTATCCACCCAACTCATCACCTGTTAAGTCACATCTTTGTTTAACTTTCAAGAATGAAATGATTCATCGTCATTTCATTCATGGAAATTGGAGCGAGTTCATTTCTGAGAGTTCAATTGCCAGCTTCTGGAATTGAGACACAAATATCTTATTATAAACAGGCTATATGCAGGATCTTTCAGACTTGTTTCCCCTTGGAAAAGGAGTAGTGATTTCACATTTGGTTTAATAAATCAGTTTCCGGAAGAGCACTTGTTGATGTCATTTTTATTATTCTCTGTAGATTTGATATAGAAAAAATAGCCTGGTCAATTTAAGGAGGAGATGAGAAAGGCCAGTGTCTTTCTGCCCGTGGTAGCCCCACAGTCAGAATCTGGGCGTACTTCTATCCTGACAATATGAGAAATGCCTTTATAAAGGTACATTGGGCAGAAATTTTAAGGATACTCATCTCCTTAAGCATTGTTTTCATTCTGTCTGTGTTTAAGAACTTGTGGTTGCCCTTTACTGGTTTCAGAAACAAGGCCAATTCTTCAGACTGTATTCAAAGTTTTCCAAGATGAGGCCAAATTCACAAGGTGAGCCTCAGTGCGAAAGCTCTTCGTCTTCACATTTAAAATTTTATTGATGTGAATTTTGATCAAAATTAATATCAAGGACATAAAGAAGCAAGATGCAGTGTGAACCATCTCAAAGAAAAGAGAAGTTTCCTATTGTGAGCCTGTGCTGCTAAGGCTGGATGTTCAGGAGAGCAAAGACATTTCCTCTCATGTTGTAGTTCTTTTCCAAGCTCCAATTCTGATACCTCACCATGCACTTATTGAGGACCTCCTTGTGCAAAGGATTGGGCTCACTAGTATGGCAGGGTCTGTTTTTTCAGCCTACTTAATTACTTAGGCCAGGCATTTTAAAATCTAATTTTTATTTTAAAACAATGTCTAACATGCAGGAAATTTGGGGAACTAATATAATGATCTTTAATATATCTATCATCCAGCTTTGATAATTTGTAAGCTTTTGCCACATTGGCATCTTCTATCTTTTTTTAAAATTGTAGTTACTCTTTCTAATATATATATATATATATTGAATTTTGGATTTCATATTACTTCCCTCTAACATATTTGGATATATCTGCAAAATATATTTTTTGTTTCCTTCCAGAACTTCAGTGTCATTATCATCAACGAAACTAAGAATATTCTCTTGGTTTCCTTCAATAAAGGTAGCTCTGGTGGTGTAGTGGTTAAGGCATTTGGCTGGTAACCAAGAGGTTGGCAGTTCAAATCCACCAGCCACTCTGCAGAAAGATGAAGCATTCTACTTCCATAAAGATTTACAGGCTTGGAAACCTACAGGGTTTGCTATGAGTCAGAATCGACTGGATGGCAGTGAGTCTTATCCTTCAATAACAAGTCCACAATAAAATTTCCCCTCTCATCTTAAAATTGTCTTTTTAAAATTGGCTTGTTCAAATCAGGAAACAAAAAAGATCTAACCATTAATCTTTATCTGTCAATCTATAAACTACAGATACATCTATCTATCTATATTTGCTATTGAAAAGACAATGGTTTGGATCAGGTACCTTAGTCTTCAAAGAGACATCTTTATTTTTTAACACTTTAAAGAGATATTTTGCCTTTGCAATAGAGGTCTTCTGCCTTTTGTCTTTTCAATAGCCTCATATGCATGTGAAAGGTGGACAATGAATAAGAAAGACCACAGAAGAATTGATGCAATTGAATTGTGGTATTAGCAAAGAATGTTGGATATACCATGGATCGCCAGGAAAACAAACAAATCTGTCGTGGAAGAAGCACAGCCAGACTGTTCTTCAGAAGTGAGAATGGCCGGACTTCATCTCTTGTACTTTGGTCAGGTTATCAGAAAGAACCAATCCCTGGAAAAGGATATCATCCTTGAGAAAGTAAAGGATCAGTGAATAAGGGAAAGACCCTCAATGAAATAGATTGACATAGCAGCTATGATGATGGGCTCAAGCATGGAACAATTCTGTGGATTGTGCAGGACTGGGCAATGTTTTGTTCCGTTGTTCATAGGGTTTCTATCAGTTGAAACTGAGTTGATGACATCTAACAACAACTGAAGCAAAAATTCAAGCCTTGAGTTGCAATATTGAAAGATTCAATGAGCAAAATACTGACTGATGCAGGAAACATCAAAAGAAGGTGGAAAGAATACACAGTCACTGAATGAAAAGGAATTGGTCAATGTTCATCTATTTCAGGAGGTGGCATATGATCAAGAACCAATTGAAGGAAAAAATCAAAGCTGGACTGAAGGAATTGTCATAAAACAAGAAATTGACAGAATATCCATTGAGATGTTTCAACAAATGGATGCCACACTGGAGGCACTTAGTTGTCTATGCCAGGAAATTTGGAAAATAGCTACCTGGCCAACTGACGGGAAGAGATCCATATTTATACCCATTCCAAAGAAAGGTGAGCCAACAGAATGTAGAAATGATTGAACAATATCATTAATATCACACACAAGTAAAATCTTGCTGAAGATAATTCAAAAATGGTTACAGTAGTATATCGACAGGGAACTTCCAGAAATGCAAGCTGGATTCAGAAGAGGATGTGGGACAAAGGATATATCATTGCTGATATCAGCTGAATCTTGGCTCAAAGCAAAGAATACCAGAATGATGTTTTCTTGCGTTTCATTGACTATGCAAAAGCATTTGATTGTGTGGATCATAATAAATTATGGACAATATTGAGAAGAATGGGAATTCTAGAATACTTCATTGTGCTCATGAGGAACCTGTGCACAGACCAGGAGGCTGTGGTTCAAACAGAATAAGGGGATACTACATGCTTTAAAATCAGGACGGGATTGTGTCAGGGTTGAATCCTTTCACCATGATTATTCAATCTGTATGCTTAGCAAATAATCCGAGAAGCTGGACTGGATGAAGAAGAACGTGGCACCAGGATT
Source organism: Orycteropus afer afer (assembly GCF_000298275.1). Taxonomy (NCBI): domain Eukaryota; kingdom Metazoa; phylum Chordata; class Mammalia; order Tubulidentata; family Orycteropodidae; genus Orycteropus; species Orycteropus afer. The sequence continues at coordinate 1,916,852 of NW_006921908.1, read as the reverse complement.
GGAAGAAGGCTCATTAACAACCTGGGATATGCAGATGACACAACTTTGCTTGCTGAAAGTGAGGATGACTTGAGACACTTACTGATGAAGACTGAAGACTACACACTGTAGTATGGATTACATCTCAATATGAAGAAAACAAAAATCCTCACAACTGGACCAATAAGCAGCATCACAATAATAGAGGAAAGACCGATATTGTTAAAGGTTTCATATTACAATCAACATCCATGGAAGCAGCAGTCAAGAAATCAGATGTCATGTTGCATTGGGCAAATCTGCTGTAAAAGACCTCTTTAAAGAGCTGAAGAGCAAAGATGTCTCTTTGAAGATGAAGGTGCACCTAATTCAAGCCATAGTGTTTTCAATCACCTCATATGCCTGTGAAAGCTGGACAACGAATAAGGAAGACTGAAGAAGAGTTGATGGTTTTGAGTTGTAGTGTTGGCAAGGAATAGTGAAAGTCTTATGGACTGCCAGAAGAAATCTGTTCTGGAAGAAGTGTAACCAAAATGCTCCTTGGAAGCGAGAATAGTCAGACTTCATTTTACTTACTTTGGTCATATTGCCAAAAGGGACCATTCCCTGGAGAAGGATATCATGCTTGGTAAAGTAGAGGGTCAGCAAAAAGGGAGAAGTCCTTCAAAGAGATGCAGTGGCTGCAATGACAGCAAAGATTGTGAGGCTGACACAGGACCAGCCAATGTTTCATTCTGTTGTACATAGAGTTGCTATGAGTTGGAGCCTACTTGATGGCTCCTAACAACAACATCTATATTTGTCAAAAATAAACAACTCAGAACACCATTAACAGATTGTTACGCAGGTTTAACAGACAGCTTTAAAGTTTGGCTGTATGTCATTACCAAGTAAATCAGTGCTTTTTTCACGGTACTTATATATAATTTCATCAGAAACTTTCAACAAAAATTTTTGATTGGTTGACAATTATGTCAGAAAACATAAATCTTACAAAAGAGTAATATGTGCTCAAACATTATCTAGGTTAAACAGGAAATTTACTAAGACAATCACAAGATAGTGATCCATAGTTGAAAGACCTCTGGAGTCTTGTAAATAAGACATATTCATCAATCTTCAATTGTTTTCTGAAAGAATATGTTTCAAGTATTTCAGTTAGCCTGATCACCTAAATATAATTATATAAAACAAGACAAGCTGCTTCTAAAACTTAGGTATAGTTCAAGACATAGCTTTAGTCATTAAAAAATTATATATATACTATATATATATATAACTATACAGCACTTAGGTTTCCAACATGTAATAAGATGCCTTTTAGTGTCAAGGGTAAGAGAACTCTTTGTTTTTGTAAAACAAAACTTATAATTTTATTTCACAGTACACACACACACACGCAAGTACCATCCATATGTCAGTTTGTTAAACTGTGGTGGCTTGTATGTTGCTATGATGCAGGAAGTTATGCCATCAATATTTCACATATTAGCAAGGATCCCCCATGGTGGACAGATTTCAGCAGAACTTCCAGACAAGACAGACTACAAAGAAAGGACTAGTAAACTACTATCAAAAATTAACCAATGGAAACCTTATGGATCTCAACAGAACATTGCCTGATACAGTGCTGGAAGATGAGTCCCCTAGATTGAAAGACTACACAAAGCCACAACAAACATGATTCAGACTAGTCATGAAGATGGGGTAGAACTGAGCAGTGTTTCATGCTGTTATACATAAGGTCACCATGAGTTGGAATCAATTCAACAGCAGCTAACAACACACATGTACATATGTTGGGCCCCTCCACACCACCAACATAGATTGGACCAATCCTTCTATGCCTCCCTCATATTTGTTTCCTTTCTGAAAGTGTTACACCCTACATCACTCTTCCTTTTCTCAACACCTATGTCACATATTCTTTCCCCACATAATTTAATATTTATGCTTTACAAATTTGCAAGTTTTCTTGATTCTTAATGATTTCCTACAGTCCATCTTACACTAGCCCCCTCCCCAGTTAAATTATAACTATTTTAATGGCTAAGATGGTATATATTCTTCCTTTTCAACTTCTATTCTACTATTGCCCAAACACCTCTCCCAACACCTAGTAGATGTATACTAGAACTTTCCAGAAATGCTACCTACTAATTCAGTGCCTCCTCATCACACTTTTTCAGTGTATTTGGAAACTCAAGGACATAGTCTTCAGTATACTGTCAGGATGAGGTTGGTTGCAACTCTGTGCTCAAAAACATCCTACATATATGCCTATTACCACTTATTACCAATTGTCATTAAGTTGACCCTGACTCATGGTAACTTGTGTCAGAGTAGAACTATATCCCATAGGGTTTTCAGTGGTTGCTTTTTTTCAGAAGTAGAGCACTGGACCTTACTTCTGTGGCAACTTTGAGTGCATTGGACCTTCCAACCTTTTGGTTAGCATTAACTGTTTCACTGCTCAGGAGCTCTGTTTCTTATACTGCTGTATAATTGTCTGGCTGTGTGCCTGTGTCCTCATCAGATTGCTAGGGAGCTGAAAACAGACATTATGGACTTTTACCTCTGTTGCTCCAAAACCTAGTACAGGGCTTCATATTTAACAGAAGCTCAGTCAACATTTTTGAAAAATGATAATAAGAAATAGTGGGTCATCCAATTTGGTGTAATTCACTGGTCACATTTGTCCAAGAAAAATTTGACTTATGTTTTAGACTAATTTATTAAACAAATTAAGATGTTTGAACTAGTTACATATGTAGGTCTGGTCCTCATGAAAATACAAAGCATACTTTTAGGAACCAGATAAAATTAGATATAAAATTTACATGGAAAAAAATTTTACAGAGAGTCATTTACTGCTAATGGCTTTTTTTGTCCTATTCAAGAACACTATGGGGCTCTCAATGTTTTAATTCTAAAGAAACAATCTAGCAGGAGAACTGTAGGCAGGAGAGAGGGCTGTTTTGATATGTGAGGCCTCTTGATACCACTTAATTCACACTAAAGAGATAACTCTCTTCCATCCTCTGGAAGCTACAGTCTTGTTGCTACTTTCCCACCCAGCAACCAAAACAAGACAGCTTCAAGTCTTAAGAAGTACAGAAGAAAACTTCTCTGCTCCCATTATTATGTTTTTCCCATTATTTTGGGTGGCGTTCAACACCCAGGCTGAGGCAAGCCCAGGCGACATTCCACACACATTTTCCTGAATCTTAAGCCCAAGTATAAATCAGACACCCCCATGTTGGCATTTAGGATAATTGTTGGCATTTCAGACGTTTAAACTGACTTCTTCAGGTATTAGTGACACAGCCAAAAATAAGAGAACTTCTTACCCAACTCTTTTCATTCTCTGAGCCAAAAAAGATGCCCTTCCTTTCACTGACTCCACCTGATCATTGCCTGGTTTGACAAAAATGAGATCTCACCAAGAGCCAGGCAAACTGGCATCGATGATTTAACATTATTTAGTTAAAAGTTAAATCTCCCTACCGGGAGCCCCGGCTGGTTTGTTTACGGAATCATTGCCACTCATTGTTCACTGAATTATATCTTTCTGAATTTCCACTGATGTAGCATGATGTGTTACTAAGAAAAATATTATGATTTTAATTGCATTTTGGCATCTTAAAAGAATATTTCACACTGCTTCACATCTGCAGTCAACAGATGTTTAAACACAGCTCCCTCAGTGACTAAAATTTGGCAAAATGTGTAATAGTTGGAACAGCTTAAAATTCTAAATATACTTCTAGGAACATGATACAAGCAGATGAAGCACTACTTGTATGTGTTTTATATTAAATATTAAAATATTATATATACCATCCCTCTGGGAGATGATAGGTTTCAGGGAAACAACAAGAACAGTCAGAAGAAACTTCAACCTTACCATACCACAGATATTCTATAAGTGGGACTGTGTCTTATGGTCACTGTCAACTGCAGTAGGCATCAATTGCTACTGTTGCTATTATTGTGGCTAACTCTGAGGCAGACAAGTTTGCCCCTTCTGCTTCCCATTTTGGTCTCCTTCTTTTCTCTGATTCCAATCCCCAATAGTTTCCATAAAGATAGATTCTAAAACTAGTATCTCAGACATGATTTCACATCTGCTGCTCAACTTTCAAATTCAGGCAAAGATCTAGTCAGATCAATTTGTGTGTGTAATGGAGGTATGGGTAGAAAAGCCCAATTAATGTTTGGCTTACTGTTAACCAGTTCACCAATTGCCTTGTGTACTCATAGTCATGCCTATCATGGCTTAAAGAAATCCAGAGAGAATCATGAATTTCATTTCAATCACAATTTTCAACAATCTACCCCTCACCCTGAACTTTTATGATGGCTGCTAACTTATAGCTTTGCTAAGAGTTGCTTCCTTTCTCTTCATCAAACTAAATTCCAATAGAAACTCCATTGCTTTATCAAGTATCAAGGAGGCTGTAGCGGGAAGAGTGAGAAGCTGACATTTTTGACCTCTCAGTGGTTAAGTTTATAGCCTGAATACAGAACCTGTAAGGTAGTTGATATTCTATTTACTATGTGAAGGGTTTCATAGATATATCAATGACTTAGCTCATTTTATTCTCTGCCCTCAAATAGCTTAGAATCCTATTGATAAAGTAAAATTCAAGCACATAAAATAATAGAATATGGGTATGTGTATTGAAATCTGGGTTCAGAGAAGATGAGTGTGGCCAGGAGGGGGTAGGTAAAGCTTTCTGGAGAGATGGATAGGATTAGCATAGTAGAAGAGCAATGGAGATGGTTTATCATGAAGGAGAAACAGTTTATACAATGACCAGGAAATTAGACCTATGCCCTTGAGAGAATCAATACAAAGTTGTAGCCTGATAGTTAAGTGCATGTGTGGTATCAACTGTGTAAACTGGTGGAATCCTATGACTGATGTACAGAAAAAAAAAAAAAAAAAAAAATGCTTCTTCCTTTCTCACCCATGCAGGGAGCTTAGATGGAATTATTGCATTTTTCAGAAGTGAGTCATCTTTTCAGTAGCACCCTGATAACAGAGTCCACTTCAGACTGTCTGCAGCTGTCCCCAGCCTTCACCATAACTTCTGTCCTTCCTACCCACCCCTAGAGGCATTTCCTTCTCATAAGAAGGATGCCCTCCAAAGAAAATTTTAAAAGATCTCATCAAAGAAACGTGGAAAATGGATGAGAGTGAAGGGAAACTCACAGCTTGACAAGCACTGATGGCATGACTTGACTTCAGAGACAGATGGAGAGGTGGTAGCAAGAGTGCTCTCCTTTCTGAGAGTGGAGCATTTCAGCATCCAGAAGAACCCCAAACACATGACACAAGAGGGTGAGCATTCCTGTGTGTACAAGCCTCTGATCATTTGAGTATGTGGATGTTCAAATGAATGAACAGGGACCATACCTCTGGGTCAGAAAGGATGCTTTTGCATTTGACCCAGTCCCTGGAGAGACTGTCACCAGATTGAGAGGGTGGGAGGAACATCAAACAGAGTTTTATTTTAAAAATTCTGAGGGGAGGGATAGAACAAAATAAGAAAGAAAATTCAAAACTGTCCATAATCTTACAATTTGAAAGTTACATGATTTGGTTAAAAATAATGTATCAATATTGGTTCATCAACTGTAACAAATGTACCAGAGCAAAGCAAGATGTTAGGAGGAGAAACTATGTGCAGGCAGAAGAGGGCAGCAACTGGGAACTCTCTATACTTTCTGCACAATATTTCTAGAAACCCAAAATTCCTCTAAAAATTAGCTAGTGGGTTCAAACCACTGACATTATTGGTTAGCAGCTGAACACTTTAGCCACTAAGCCACGAGAGCTCCTTACATCCATAGTAAGCATTGTAAATTTGAAGAGGCTTTGATTCTGCTGTGGGGTGGGGAGAGAGCCGGATGCCAGTCATACCTAGATGTGGTGAAAAAAAATGTGAAAATGTTTACTACAGATCAGTAAGTAAGCACAAATAAGCCCATGCTTACCTTGCTTATTGGGTAATCTGACACTGTCACCCCAACTCCTCAGAGTTGGATAAGGGTCCCAGACTCTTATGCAGCGTAAACTTTGGGCATTCAGAATCCTATCAGTCTATGCTGTCTACTGTGGAAGCATCCATAATCTCATGCCCCATGGTCTTTTCCTGTTCAGGTTCTTCTGCTACCTTTTGAAGCCAGGGAAATTTTTGGTGAGGTTTTGGAACAGTTTCCCAGACCAGCCCATCTGAGGTCTTCCTCCTCCTGGGGGTGCTTCTATGCAGAAATGGATACAAGGTAAGCATAAGTGAGGGGCCCTCTCTCTCCAGGATTCCAGACTTCTGTTTCATTGCCATTTCAAAGGCCTTCCCTTCTCTTTCCAACTCCTCTTAGATGCCAGATATAATCTCTTCAATGAGTTTGTTGTTGTTTTGTGCCTTCAATTTGGTCACAACTCACACATGACCTTTTAGGACAGAGCAGAACTGCCTCATAGGGTTTCCTAGGCTGTAATGTTTATAGGTGGAGGTTCAAACCCACCAGCTGTTTCACAGGAGAGAGATGAGGCAGTCTGCTTCCATAAAGATTTACAGCCTTGGAAATCCTATGGGGCAGTTCTACTCTGCCCTATCGGGTCATTATGAGTCAGAATCGACTCTGTCGTAGTGTGTCCCTTTTGGAGGGTAATCTTTATAGGAGTAGAGTGCCAGGTCTTTTCTCCTGTAGAGCTGCTGGATGGGTTGAAACCTCCAATCTTAGCAACTCAGTACTTTAACCATTAGGGCAGCAGGGCTCCTTGAGTTTGCATTTTATAAAATTCAGGATCAGGGTTGCAAGTGTCTTGCAGATAACTTTGGCTTCTGGCCCTGTGACAAAAATATCCCTTATGGCAAGAGACTACAAAAAGGCCTGACCATCTGCTCACAATGGAGGAAGGGAAGAAACACAAAGAGGACAAACATGAGTTAATATTAAACAAAAATTATTCCTCCACACACTCTTGACAGTTTCATGAAAGTCTTTTCAGAATTTTCTTATGTTTACAAAGCAAAATATATATTTACACATAAGCTTTTCTTTTTTAAACAAAATGAGGGTCATACTATACATATGTGCCTGCAACTTGCTTTTTTCTCTCAGTATAGCATGGCTCTTTCTAGGTCAAACTTATTCTATTCAATACCATTGAATATTGCTCTATTGATGGATAATCAAGTTATTTCCCTTATGAACTGCTGCATTTTACACATACATGTCTTTTTCTGTCATTGTATTTAATGAACTAAGCTTACTGGGTTGGTCAAAGGGTTAATGAATCTTAATAAACACTGAGGTTTATTTGAAAATCACGGGATAGTTCTCCATTCCCCTTCTCTGAGGAACCTATATATATATATTTTTTTTTTTTGTAAATAGATCACCAGGCCTTTCTTCCAATGTGCCTCTGGATGGACCAGAACCTCCAACCTCTTTGTTATTAGCTGAGCTCATTACCATTTGCACCACCCAAGAACACTACCAGGTACAGAACCAGAGATTTTCACATACTTTGCTTTATTTCCTCTAAGAATCCTACAGTGTAGGTGCTATCACTTCCAGTTTACAGATGGAAATTTAGTCTCAGTGCAGTTAAGTACCTTGCGTCATGTCCCATAACTAGATAATTTATAAAAACCATAAAACAAGGAATACAATAGGTGTCTAACAAATGTGAGTTCTCTCCTTTCATTCTGCCTGCAATGTTAGTCATAGGCCATTTTTAAATTGTGTGATTATTGAAGCTAAAATCCTTGAGAGAGTGTTCCCTCTCTGTTAGGCTAGGTTTGTTTAACTGTCGACATGTTCTTTGTGAATTTGATAGCCTCCTAATCCACTGAGGTCCTGACCTTATTGGAACATGTTGACTTCCTCTGCCGCCAGCCTCTCCCCTGAGACCCCACCTGCATTTGTTTGTGGCTGTCTCTATCAGTGACATTTCCTCCTCTACCTGATGACTAAAATGATTTGTTTCTCATTTGAACTTAAACAGCCAGAGAGATAATGTCAAAATCAATCAATCTCCTAGCCAGCTTTGTAAATACAATCCTTCAGTTTTGTATAAAGAATGATCTCTGCTGCCCAGTTCTTGCAGGATCAATAGAGGGACCCTGAGGGGAGCCGGAAAGTTAGAACACTTCCTAGAATATGGAATCTCAATCATGGGAAAACTTCAGCCTCACAGCACCTGTGCCCCAGTGTGGGAAGATGGGAGCTGAGAAGGTGTTATTTCCTCGGGCTTCTGGGAGCCACAGGTGGGACATGCGAGCCCGTGATGCAACACGGATAAGCAAGAGCCTCTTTAGAGAGCTGCAGGAACAACCCCTGTGCCTCGGCTTCCCTTCTTCCTCAGCATGGCCTTCTGTTTAGCTGGCCCCAGCGGTGCCTTGAGAGCTTTGCATTGGTTTCTGAGGAAAGGTTAAAGCTGGGATTCCATGGTTACTTTTCCCTGAAAATGGCCAGAAGACAAGATGCAAGTCAGCAGCCAATGGCTGATTACAGCCTATTACAGATTTGCCTTGTAAAGTGTTTATTAAAAAAATTTGAATTAGTTGTATATTTAAAATGGGAGATTTCACATGAAACACTAGATTTGTCTCCTCTTAAAAAATCACATCTGACAATCTTGGGAAGTTATTACCAAAAGGACAAAAACCAAAACCAAACTCACAGCCATTGATTTGATTCCAACTCACTGTGACCCTCATTGGGTTTCCAAGGCTGTAAGTCTTTACAGAAGCAGACTACCCCATCTATCTTCTATGGAACAGCTGGTGGATTCAAACAGTCAACCATCTGGTTAACAGCCAAATGCCTTAACCACTATACTAGCAGAGCTCCGTCATGAAAGGGAAGAGCAGACTAAATATAAGGAAGCTTCTTTAGATGGTGTGGGGCACTCTTCTTTGTGTCCTAGCCCCCACCTGGTGCCATGTTCATTCAAGTTACCTGACTATCATAGACATTTGAGTGTCAAAAGAGGGAATGGAATGGGAAGGAAAATAATAGTGGGGTTAATCAAGAGTCCTTGCTTATAATAAGAAAAGTAAAAGGCACTTTCTGTGATGATGTGTTTACATATTATTATCCCAGTTTTGCGGAAAGAGAAACTAGAGATCAGAAAAGCTGATTAATATGCTCAAAGTCACATGGCCAGTAAGTAGTAGAACCTTAATTTGAGATTGGGTCTCTCTGGCTCCAAGTTATGTGACCACAAAATCCTGCTCTGCCTTTCTACCATGATGGCCTTACCTGAATCTACTTCCCTCTTATGAATAGGATGTTCACATGTTCCAGAAACCCCAGGGCATCTGATGTCCTGTTGGGTCCTTCAGAGTAAATATGATGCCACTCACCACACTTGATAATCCAAGTGGCTGGCATTCTTTCTGCTCTCTGAACCCCTAATGAGAATGTGTGTGGTGATATTAAAATAGGAGAGGAGAAATCTCTTTATACATCATTGAGGTTACCATTTGTGTTAAGGAAAAAGAGACTGGATGACTATTAGCCTGGCAACTCAGGCCATCTGCACTTTACATCACTGGCCTGAATTTTCAGCCTCATTAAATTCCTTCAGGTCATCTGGTCCCAATCTTTCTAGTTGCCTGAGTATGTATTTATGTCCCAGGAGTTATTGCTATGTCTAACCTATGCTTTACTGCTCCCACTGCCCCACCACTCTTAATTGTTCTTGCAGTACTTCCTGTATTATTTTACAAGGCCTCCCTTCCCCAATAATTTGCAAGAACCCACAGGAACTGCTGCATGTTTATCAGGCACTTTTTCCTATAGCTTTCTTCAAGACATCTATCAAAGATCCCTAATGAGCCTCCTTTGCTGGGCACCACAGTCTCCTACCTGGCACCACTGCCAATAGGTGTCCGACTCATACAGGGCTCCAGGCAGAATGTTTCTCAATTGTGTCCCATGTTTCAGCATGGTTACTGTTGTGGATTGAATTATGTCCCCCAAACACAGGTGTTGTAAATCCTAATAATATCAATGCCTGTGATTATCATCTCATTTAGCAATGGGTTATCTTTGTTATATTAATGAGGTAGAAGTAGTATAGGGTGTATTTTGAGTCAATGTATTTTGAAATGTAAAAGAAATTAAAAGAGCAGGCAGAGCAGAGGTAGGGGAAAAGAGGTGGGAAGCCACATGAAGATTGCTCAGGAGAAGTTCAGAAGAGACAAGGAACTTCTTCCAGAGCCAACAGAGAAAGCCTTCCTCTAGAGCTGAGACCCTGATTTTGGACTTCCAGTGTCCTAAACTGTGAGAAAGCAAATTTCTGTTTACTAAAATCATCCACTTGTGCTATTTCTGTTATAGCAGCAGTAGATAACTAAAACTGAATTTGGTACTGAGAAGTAGGGGCAAATATCTACAATGTGAAAGTGGTTTGGGAATTGGGTATTATATGGAGGTTGGATGAATTTCCAGGTGTCTAATACTAACAGCCATCACTTGTCTGTTACTTGGTCATGCTGTGGTGACTTCTGTGTTGCTGTAAAGCAGAAGGCTATGCCATCAGTATTTCAAATACCAGCAGGGTCATGCACAGTGGACACATTTCAGGGGAGCTTCTAGACTAAGATAGACTGGGAAGAAGGACAGAGCCATCTACTTCTGAAAAGACTGGACAGTAAAAACCTTATGAATAGCGGTGAAACACTGTCTGATGTAGTGCCAGAAGACGAGCCCTTCAGGTTAGAAGGCACTCAAACCTGACTTGGAAAAAGCTGCCTCTTCAAAGTAGAGTTGACCATAATGATGTGGATGGAGTAAAGATTTTGGGACCTTCATTTGCTAACAGGGTCTGACTCAAAATGGGAAGAAACAGCTGCAAACCTCTACTAAAAACTGGAACATGAAATATATGAAGTATGAACTGAGAAAATTGGAAGTTGTCAAAAATGAAATGGAACACATAAAGATCAATATCCTGGGCATTGTTGTTGTTGTTGTTTTTATGTGCCGTCGAGTCGGCCCCGACTCATAGCGACCCCTCCTTGGGCTTCCGAGGCAGTATCACTATGGTAGTAGGATTGCCCAACCTTCCTTCCGAGGAGTGGCTGGTGGGTTTGAACTGCCAGCCTTCTGGTTAGCAGTCAAGTGCCTTAGGCACTATGCTACCAGAGTTCCTGGGCATTAGTGAGCTGAAATGAACTGATATTGGCCATTTTGAATCAGACAATCATGTGATCATATGAATGACAAATTGAAGAGGACTGATATCACATTCATCATCAAAAAGGATGTTTCAAGATCTATCCTGAAGCACAGTGCTGTCAGTGATAGGCCTACATATGCTTACAAGGAAGACCAGTTAATACTACTGTATTGGTTATCTAGAGTACTCTCACAGAAAACCACAAATAGGTGGCTTTAACAAAGAGGAGTTCATTCTCTTGCAGTTTAGGAGGCTAGAAGTCCAAATTCAAAGTGCTAGCTCTAGGGGCTGGATGAGAGCTTCTCAACCTTGGGCTTCAGGTCTACCTTTTGCTCCCAGCTAAGAGGCATCTCTTAGCTCAGTCAGCTGTTGGCTGCTGAGGCTAACAAACTCAAGGTCAACAAATACAATGACAGAGTTCCAAAATTATCAAGCAACACATAGGCCACTAATTCAAGTCTATTAACAGTCCCAAGATCAGCAGAAAACATGGCAGGCCATTGAGATAAGGACTTGGCCAAATTCAGGGTCCAAGCATGCCAAAAGCTCCAAAGACCTTCTTCAATGTTTCTTCTTTTATACTGGAAGCAGACCACATTCCTAAGGCAGCTACTTACCTGCTCCAGTAGATTCCACCATGGAGTTAATTATCAGTCTCATCATGGGGAATAACTATATCCGGCTGCCCAGCCACTTAAAACCAAGCCCAGCCAAGCTGACACACAACATAACTACCACAACTACTATTATTCAAATTTATGCACCAACCACTAAAACCAAAGATGAATAAATTGAAGATTTTTGGCAACTTCTGCAATCTGAAATTGAACAAATATGCAATCAACATGTATTGACTATTGCTGGTGGTTGGAATATGAAAGTTGAAAACAAAAAAGAATCACCAGTATTTGGAAAATATGGCCTTAGTTATAGAAATGACACCCGAGATGACATGATAGAATTTTGCAAGACCAATAACTTATCCATTACGAATACGTTTTGTCACCAACATAAACAGCAGCTATACACGTAGACCTTGCTGGACAGAATACACAGGAATCAGATCTACTACATCTGTGGAAAGAGGTGATGGAGAAGCTCAATATCATCAGGAGCTGCCTGTGGAACAGATCATCAATTGCTTATAGGCAAATTCAAGTTGAAGCTGAAGAAAAATTAAAAGAAGTTCATGACAGCCAAAATACAATCTTGATTATATCCCACCTGAATTTAGAGACCATCTGAAGAGGATATTTGATGCACTGAACAGCAATGACCAAAGACCAGACAAGTTGTGGAATAACATCAAGAACATCATACTCAAATAAAGCAAAAGGTCATTAAAAGTACAGGAAAGGAAGAAAAGTTCAAAATGGATGTTAGAAGAGACTCTGAAACTTGCTCTTGAATGGAGAGTAGCTAAAGTGAATGGAAGAAATGATGAAATAAAATAGCCAAACAGAAGTTTTCAAAGGCCAGCTCAAGAAGACAAAGTCAATGTGCAAAGACCTAGAGTTAGAAAATCAAAAGGAAAGAAAATGCTTGGCATTTCTCAAGCTGAAAGAACTGAAGAAAAAAATTAAGCCTTGAGTTATAATATTGAAAGATTCTATGGGCAAAATATTGAATGATCCAGGGAGCATCAAAAGAAGATGGAAGGAATACACAGAGTGAGTGTACCAAAAACAATCGGTCAACATGCAGCTATTTCAGGAGGTAGCATATGATCAAGTAACAACAGTATTGAAGGAAGAAGTCCAAGCTACACTGAAGGAATTGGCAAAAAAAAAAAACAGGCTCCAGGAATTGACAAAATACCCATTGAGATTTTTCAACAAAAGCGGGAGCATTGGAGGTACTTACTCACTTATGCTAAGAAATTTGGTTTGGAAGACAGCTACCTGGCCAACCTACTGGAAGAGATCCATATTTGTGCTCACCCAAAGAAAAGTGATCCAATAGAATGTGGAAATTATTGAACAATATAATTAATATCACATGCAGGTAAAATTTTGCTGAACGTAATTAAAAAATGGTTGCAGTAGTATATTTACAGATGTGATAGTTGAAGATGTGTCAACTTGGCTGGACTCCAGTTGTGAGTGGTGGTTCCCATGATGGATCACATGACTGCGTCCTAAGTGGCTGGTCAGTCTAGGGGGAGTTTCCCCAGGGGTGTGGCCTACCTGTAATACTATCCCAGGGACAAACTGGAAGAACGG
>NW_006921908.1:1886278-1895951 GCF_000298275.1 Orycteropus afer afer | reverse complement strand
ATATATATATATATACTTTGCTGGTTTTTGTGTTTCTCTAGAGAACCCAATCCAACACAACAGAGAACGTCCAGAAACGTAAGCCAGATTCAAAAGAGATTCTGCTGATGTCAGATGGATCTTGGCTGAAAGCAAAGAATATCAGAAAGATGTTTACCTATGTTTTATTGACTATGTGAATGCGTTTGACTGTGTGGATTATAACAAATTATGGATAACATTGCAAAGAATGAGAATTCCAGAACATTAAATTGTGCTCACAAGGAACCTGAACATAGACCAATAGGCTATTGATCGAACAGAACAAGGGAATACTGCATGGTTTAACATCAGGAAAGGAGTATATCAGGGTTGTATCCTTTCAACATACTTATTCAATCTGTATGCTGAGCAAATAATATGAGAAACTGGATTATGTGAAGAAGCACATGGCATCACGATTGGAAGACTCATTAACAATCTGTGATATGCAAATGACACAACCTTGCTTGCTGAAAGTGAAGATGATTTGAAACACTTACTGATGAAGGTTAAAGACCACAGTCTTCATTATGGATTACACCTCAACATAAAAAAAATGAAAATCTTCACAACTGGACCAATAAGCAATATCACGGTAAATGGAGAAAAGGTTGAGGTTGTCAGGGATTTCATTTTCCTTGGATCCACAACCAATACCCATGGAAGTAGCAGTCAAGAAATCAACATTATATTGCAGTGGGAAAATCTGCTGGAAAAACCTCTTTGAAGTGTTAAGAAGCAAAGATGTCACTTTTAAGACCAAGGTGTACCTGACCCAAGCCATGGTATTTTCAATCACCTCATGTGCATGAGGTGAAAGCTGGACAGTGAATAAGGAAGACTGAAGAGGAGTTGATACCTTTGAATTGTGGTGTTGGTAAAGAATACTGAAAATACCATAGACTACCAGAACCAAAAAGCAAAACAAAAAGTACTGCCATCGAGTTGATTGCACCTTTTAGTGACTCCCATTGTGTTTCCAAGGTGGGAAATCTTTATGGAAGTAGATTGCCCCATCTCCCTTCCACTAGAGCAGCTGGTGGGTTTGAACCACCAACCTTCTGGTTAGCAGTCAAATGCCTTAGTACTGCCAAAAGAATGAACAAATCTGTCCTTGAAGAAGTATAGTCAGAATGCTTCTTAGAAGTGAGAATGGGCAGACTTCGTCTCTCATGCTTTGGTCAGGTTGTCAGAAGGGACCATTCCATGAAGAAGGATATCATGCTTGGTAAAGTAGAGGGTCAGGGAAGTGGGGAAGACCCTCAATGAGACAGATTAACACAGGGCCTGCAACAATAGGCTAAAGTATAGTAGGGATTATGAGAATGGCACAGGACTGGGCAGTGTTTTGTGTACTTAGGGTCACTATGAGTCGGAGTCGACTCAACAGCACCTAACAACACAATAATAGTAAAATCCTAGTGTGGTGCAGTGAATTAATTGGTATGGCTCTTCTAGCTATGGTCTTTGTGACCAAATGACCTGGTGGAAATGTGGAAATGTAAGTTATTTGTGGTTCCCCAAAGGGATTGGATAGCTTGTTAATGATGTAACGAGATACATAGTGCCCTTGTGGGATGATATTGTACGAATAATGTGTGCGACATAATAATATGAGGATTGGTCAGTTTTACCATTCTGCTGGGCTTAAAAATGAGCCCATCCAGAGGGATAAAGGGGAATCTCATTGCCATTAAGAAGGAGAAGAGACAGGAGTAGAGCACAGGCCCTGAGATCCCTGTGCTGAGATGAAAGAGAGATGGCAGCAGCAGAACCAAGAAGCTGGCACAAGACAGAGAAGTGGGCTTGCCAGCCCACAGAGTGAGAAAGCCAAGTGACTTTGGGCAGGAGGCTTGTTGGTAGAGTGTGATGACCTATTGTCAGAGGTAAAGGAGACTTGTAACACTTGCCCCAGCAGGGCAGTGGCCAGGCCAAGAGACCAAAGGCCAAAAGTGGCATGTCTACGGGCATGGCTGAAAAGAAGTTGTCTTGATCGAAGAACTGTATATCCTGAGCATTCTGAATGTGAACTGTAGTTTATTACTTCCTTAATAAACGCCATAATTGTGAGTATCATCTGTGAGTTCTATGTGGCCATTGCAAAGAAATATTGAACCCAACAGAGATGTAGAAAGTGCCGTAAGAAGGAAAATTGTTGTCAGAATTGGCAAAAAGCTTGGAGGTTGGTGGTATGTCTGGCCTCTGCTTCATAGGAATCAGCTTTGGACTGCTGCTAGTGATTTTCTCTCCCCCTTATAAAGTTAGAGGAGTCATAGGATGTCTCCTCCATGCCTCTTTTGCACCTAGATTGCTTGAAGAGGTAGTTGGTGGAATTATGGGCCTTAAAGGCAATGCTGGTGAGGGCTCAGAAAGAAGTGAGAAAAGATAGTGTCTGTCATTTTAGAGAATATATATGGCATAAGCAACAGAATGTTGCTAGAAATGTGGATGTTAAATATGCTTCTGGTGAGACTTTAAAAATGATGAACATGTAAATGGACAATGGAGGAAAGGTGATTTTTTTATGCAATGGCAAAGAATTTGAATTATGTTCAAATATTTGGTAGGAGGTAGAACTTCTAAGTGATGAACTGGGATATCTAGCCAAGATTTCCAAGCAAGATATTAAAAAACTGTGTCATTTCTCCCTGCTATTTATAGTAAAATGTGATAAGAAAGAGATAGACTTAAAAACAAGGGTCCAATATCCACTTGGAAGGGGATCTATGTAGGAGGTCCTTGATAGAGAGAGAGAACAATGTGGAACAAAACTCAAAATCATTTGGAGGAAAAAAAAAGGTTTCCTGGTCCCATAGAGCCTGGTGGAAGCACTGAGACTACTGTGGCCCCTAGCTGCCCTTCAGATCTGGAATTGAACCCACACCTGTGGTTTCCAGCCAAACAAAAGACAGGCATATGAGTTGAACATTTACCTCAAGTACATACACTCCTTGGAGAGAACAATCATGGGAGAAAGAAGGGCTGCTTATGCACAGGGAGACAGCTCAGGGGGCAGGAGTGCATGGAGGGATGGACACAGGGAAGAGGTAACTATGGGGAGGAAGTGGGAGGGAGCTGTTGCTTTGTGGTAAACTGTGGTCAATGACATGAGACAAAGTATATGTGAACTGCTGT
Organism: Orycteropus afer afer; assembly: GCF_000298275.1. Classification (NCBI taxonomy): domain Eukaryota; kingdom Metazoa; phylum Chordata; class Mammalia; order Tubulidentata; family Orycteropodidae; genus Orycteropus; species Orycteropus afer. The sequence goes on along the minus strand of NW_006921908.1, from coordinate 1,892,795 downwards.
ATGGAAAGTGAATTTGCTCTGTAAACCTTTACCCAAATCACAAAAAAAAAAAAAAAAAAAAAAAAAAAAAAAAGGAAAAAAAGAATGGAAAAATGAAGGGTGCAAAATGAAAACAGAACTTAAAAGATGTGGAAAATTCTCTTGTATTAACTAATGATACATGTTCTAGAATCTTCACCAAGGACCTGGCTGTACAATCTTTTTTTTAGAGTAAGCCTGTGACTGATGGATCTCACCAACTACCACAGCAGAAAACCCACCACCTTAGACTGATAAAAGAATTAAAAGAATGAATGCTGTCTGCCTCTTGAAATTCTACAAGTAGGAAAAAGGCCAAAGGAGCTACATCAGTTGTCTTCCAAGGAAAGTAAAGGACCATCCCTGGAACAGCTTGGAGATCCGTAAAACTGCTGGAAGGAGCATAGGAAGCAGAGCCTCTTTTGGTTTCAAAGGGTGGGGCCATAGTCTCCTGGATCTCAAAGGGTGGGACCAAAACCTCCTAGGCTTCATAGTTGGATCTTTGCCAACTTGGTTCTAGAGAGTGGGGCTGTCATGCCCAATGGGCAGAAGAAGTGGGCCTGCCTAAGTCAAGGAGATGAGGTTGCTACCCAGACTAGGAGAATGGGGCTGCATAAAGCCAAGGGAACAGCTGTTGTCCCAGTGGCCTGGGAAGCCAAAGCTGAAGCCTGGGGTAAAAGAGTCTAAATGCAATATCCAGAGGGCATGGTTAATGGCCAGAGTCTGGAGGGTGGGACCATTTCCCAGATAATCCCCCAAAAAACAGAGGATTATTTTCAAGTCTTGAGAGCTAATATAAATTGTTCTGCTGAGTTTTGGACTTGTTGGGTGCCTGCCATTCCTTCCTTCCCCCAATTTCTCCCATTTGTAATGGAAATGCCTACCTTGTGCCTGTTCCATCATTGTACTTTGGAAACAGAGAACTTGTACTCAAGATTTCACAGGTCTAAAGATGAAGAGGAATTTCACCCCAGGATGGAATATGTCTAAAGTCTTACCCATGTTTGATACAGATTATTTAGAAGATGAGATTTTAGACTTGGAGTTGATATAAGACTTTTGGGATGATATGATAGAGTGAATGTGCTTTGTATGTGGCAAGAACATGAGTTTGAGCAGGGGCCATGGGGTGGAATGTTATGGATTGAATTATATACTTCCACAATATGTGATGTAAATCCTAACCTCTATGCCTGTAGTTATAATTCCATTTAAGAATGGATTGTCTTTGTTATATTTGAGAAAGGATTAGTGTATTGTGTATCTTGAGTAAATCTCTTTTGAGATACAAAAGAGATTAAACAAGCAAGCAGAGCAGTGATGGGAAAAGAGAGATACCAAGACACCTGAAGATTGCCCAGGAACAGAAGCTCAGAAGAGACAAGGACCTTCCTCCAGAACCAGCAGAGAGAGAGAAAAAAATAAAAACTTACCATAAAGCTGGCACCCAGAATTCAGAATTTTAGCCTCCTAAACTGTGAGGAAATAAATTTGTTTGTTAAAGCCATTCACTTGTGGTATTTCTATTATAGCAGCACTAGATAGCTAAGACAGTTACCAAACTTTTCTGGTAGCCCCAGTGTCTTAGAAAGTCTTAGTTTGGTTAGTTTTCAATTTTAGCACCCCTCTGTCCCCATGTATACCTGCTCTCGTACAACCATTGCTCCATAGGACTCAGAGAAGAGGCCACGAGTAACAGGGCTGGGACAAAAATGAGTGACAAGAACAATACTGAGCTAGGACTTGCTTCTCTCCTTTATGGATTTTTGCCATTGTGCCAAGACTTTTTTCTTGATAACCTCTACCTTTAGATGTAGTTCTCTCCTAGGAGGCTCATCACTCCTTTGTGCAATCTTACTTATACTGGACATGATTGGATGTCAGTAAGGAATAGCTCAGAGTTAAGTTGGGCCTCTGAAATCTTAACTGGCAGTAGGGGCTCTGGTGATGGTGTGGTTAAGGCATTTGGCTACTAACCAAAAAGTTCAGTGGTTCAAACTCAACACCTGCTCTGCAGAAGAAAGATGAGGCAGTCTGCTTCTATAAAGATTTATAGCCTCGGCAACCCAACAGGGGTCTCTGTGAGTCAAAATTAACTTGATGACAGTGAGTTTGGTTATTTGTTTGGTATGTCTCTGAAGCCTAAATCATCTGAAATACGCTTATCACACAGCCTCAACTCAGGTACAGATTGATTTAAGAGTTCCTTTGGGTGTTTGGGTATGAAGTTTCAGTGTCCTCTTCTTCAAAGAAGCAAGCCTTGTGACTCAAAGGAGATTTCAGGTTTGAATGCTTACATGGTATGGGCTGAGTGACAGGGCTACATGGCCACATTGTTGCTGCAATAGATGGAACTCTTTGAAGCAGCTTAAGCAACAAGAAGGAATGTATATATGGAAGAGGAAACCCAAGGACAGGGTTATAGCTGTGACTAAGGACAGAGTCAGTAAATCACCTCTTGTTTCTGCCTTCCTCTGTGTACTAGTTTCATTCTCTCTCTCAAGCCTATATCTTCTTCCTCCCCAGTTCATAGAGTAGAAGATGATTTTCTCATGTTATTGTTGTTAGTTGTCATTGTGTTGGCTCTGATGCATGGTGACCTCATGTATAACAGAATGAAACATTGTCTGCTCCTGTGCCATGATCATGATTGTTGGTATTTTTGAGTCCATTGTTGTAGCCATTCCATAGCTCTGAAGTTTACATAGAATAGCTACAGAAATACGAAAAACTTGTCATGACCTTTCTATTCCCAATTTCAAATTCCCAGAGGGGAGAATCTGATTGTTTCCACTTGAATCTTTAAGTCCAATCAACTCAGCTCACCACATCTCTCTCTGAGCATCAGAGACAATACCTAGAGGACACTGTGAGCTGGACAGCCTAAAAGTGCCCATTCTACTGGATCATATTTTCTTTCCATCGTCCATCATCTACTTGTATCTTCCAAGAAGGCATTGGGGCACTAGGAGGTGATGTTCTTGAGAAGTACTGAAGTCTAGCAAATAATCTTGGTAGCTAATATTTATTGAGTGACGGGCACAATATTTTGTCACTTTGAAGACTAAGGTGCACCTAAACCAAGCCATGATATTTTCACCTCATACTCATGTGAAAGCTGGAGAATGAAGAAGAATTGATGTCTTTGAGTTGTGGTATTGGTGAAGAATACTGACAATACCATGGAGTGCCAGAAGAACAAACAAATCTGTCCTGGAGGAAGTACAGCCAGAATGCTCCTTAGAAGTGAGCATGGCCAGACTTTGCCTCACCTATTTTGGCCATATTATCAGAAGGGACCAATGCCTAGAGAAGAATATCATGCTTGGTGAAGTAGTTGTTGTTGTTATGTGCCGTTGAGTCAGATCCGACTCATAGAGACCCCTCCTTGGGTTTCTGAGGCAGTATCACTATAGAAGTAGATTGCCCAACCTTCCTTCTGAGAAGTGGCCAATGAAAAAGGGGAGGACCATCTACATGATGGGTTGACACAGTGACTTCAACTATGAGCTCAAGCAAAGCAAGTAGTGTGAGGATGGCACAGGACTGGGCAGTATTTTGTTCTGTTGTTTGTGGGGTCACTGTAAGTCAGAGCCAACTTGCTGGCACCTAACAACAATAACAACAGACACAATACTGAACTAGGACTTGCTTCTCCCCACCTTTCAGCCAAATAATAGATTGGCTCATAAAACAAACTATCTCATCCATGAGTATGATGCTCCTTTAAATAATCATCTTTATGAAATCAAACAGTAAATATTTACACTAAAGCAAAGATGAGAAGGTAAGTGGTGGGGAACCTAGATTAATAGAAACAGAAAAACCAGAACAGAAATAATGAGAAAGCTGCCACATCGTGAAAAATGTAACTGCAATGCAGTGAATTGCTTAATATGGCCCCACTAGCCATCGTCCTCCATTTTGTGATGTATTATAAATCCTAGCCTCTATGCCGGGAGCTCTGGTAGTGTAGTGCCTAAGGCATTTGACTGCTAACCCGGAGGCTGGTGGTTCAAACACACCAGCCACTCCTCAGAAGGAAGGTTGGGCAATCTACTTCCGTAGTGATACAGCCTCAGAAACCCAAGGAGGGGTCGCAAGGAGTCGGGCCGACTCAGCGGCACTTAACAACAATAACAACAGCCTCTATGCCTGTGGTTATGGTACCATTTTGGGATGAGTTGTCTGTCATGTTGATGAGGCAGGATTAGGGTGGGATGTATCTTAACTCCCACCTTTCTGGAGGATGTGACTCAAGTCACCATCCTTAGTTTTCTTGAGGGATATGTGTGAATGTTCTGGCAAAAGTCACTTTCTTGCTCTGGATCCTGCAAATGGTTCTTCAACATTTTACCCCTTGTTCTTGGGACATGAGAAAGCAGCCAGTCATCTGACCTGTCAATTTGGGTTTGTCAGCCCCTGCAAACACATCAGTGAAGGGAATCATCCAGACCAATACCTGACCCACGGACTTGGACTTGCTAGCCTCCACCACCATGTGAGCCATTTCCTTGACAGTTTGTGAGTTCTGTGAAGCGTTACAGCAAAATACATGGAACGCTAAGACAGGAGGGAAAATATTAAGGGGAAGAGGAAGAGCTGATGTTGGGAAAACATCAACATTTCCAAGTTGGAAAAGTTGGACCTTAGGACATCAGTCTTGTGCTGATCCTTCCAAAAGAAATTATTTTAGCAGTAACAAATGTCACTGAAAAATATGTATAGAAATTATTCAATGGGAACCTAATTTGCTATGTGAACTTTCACCAAAAATGCAATAAAATAAAACAGGAAAAAAAAATTTTTACCAGTGGTTATTATGATCAGCCTCCATTCACAAAGGGACACCCGGGCAGCTGGCTGGACCAGGATCTATGTGGAAAGCAAAGCTCAAACATAAATTCATGTTTTTAATCACTAGACTTAGAGTCAGCAACACCTTGTTTCAAATCTTGAGGTTACCAGTAGTGATGTGTTTTAGACAGGTCACTCAGCCCTATTTTTCTCATCAGTAAATGGAGATAAAATACCTTTCCTATTCAATGTGTTTAAGATAGGTAACTAAATATCATCATTCTTTTCCTCCAGATACCTGGTTCTCCCACTTCAGCTAAGCACACCTGTTCTCTCATACTGTCACTGATTTATAACTAAAATCTCCAGAGCCTTCCAGCCAAGCTACTGATTTCCATGAAAGTCTGACAGTAGATAAAGTTTTCAAAGTGATAAGATAGCAGGATTTGAAGTCAAAAGACCTGGGTTTGAGTCTTGCATCAGTGTTATACTAACTGCTTGACCTAAGGCAAGTCTTTTATAGTTCTGAATGAGTTTCCCTATCTATAACGTAAGTATAATAGAGAACTACAAAACTTCAACAACAACAACAACAATAATAATAATAATAAAAAACTGACTACCATCAAGTCAATTCCAACTCATATTGACCTCCATTGGGTTTCCGAGGTGATAATTCTTTATGGAAGGAGATAGCCCCATCTTCCTTCGCCAGAGCACCTCGCGGGTTTGAAACGCTGACCTTCCAATTAGCAGCCAGATGCCTTATCCACTATGCCACCAGAGTTCCTTTAAGAACTACAGAGATGCAGAAAAGTGGTGGTGGTGGTGGTGGTGATTAATTCCAAGAATTAAATGAAGATATGCATGTGAAATGTTCTGGAAACTCTAATGCACTACACAGTGGAAGGGATTATTTTTAAGGTAGAGGAAATCCTGGAATGACCTTTTGCCTGGTTTCCAAGCTGTTTCAGCCAGGTCATTGTTTGCTAGAAATTTGTAGTGGCATATGTTTGCTTGTTTTACCTTTTAGGTGGCAGGAATCTTGAGTCTAGGGTGTGTCTTTAAAGTTTTTTCACGAAACTTAGAAATGATGGATGCCTAATAAATGCTAAATATACAGAAAAGTTATAGGCTTTCTATGCATCATCTTTCATGTCGTTGTTGCAATGTTTTTCAATAGTCTTAACATGGAGGTGAATGCCTTTGAAAATCTTGAAAATCCATGTATAAATGCAAAGATATTATTAAATTTAAAGGTGGTGTTATTACTACTAATACCATGCAAATTTATGAGTGGCAATAATGATAATAGAAGTCTATGTGACTCAAATGGTAATATGCTCAGCTGCTACCCTAAGGTTTGGTGGTTTAATTTCACTCAAGGGTACTTTTGAAGAAAGCCCTGGTGATCTAGTCTAAAAAAATCAGCATTGAAAAATCCCGTGGGAGGTCCCGGTTCAAGGTGGTAACTTAGACATACTGTCTAAACTCTCTACAACAAAGACTCAAAAAATCAGGGAAAACAGCTATGGATGACAATCCTGGATCCCAGAGCTTCAAAGGAAAAGATAAAGAAGTCGATCAAATACTGATGGAAAGAAGAGACTGAACTAAAACACTGAGCAAGGAGCGGTAAACTGCAAACTGGCACAGCAGCCATTTTGAATTATTGATAGTAATGTTCTGATTGGTGCAGGAA
>NW_006921908.1:1869147-1869783 GCF_000298275.1 Orycteropus afer afer | reverse complement strand
GCCATCTTGCCCCTCCTCCTTTACCTTGCACAACCTTCTAGTACAGGAAACATGCTCCTCCTCATCTCCACCCACCATATATGGTTGGTCAAACTCTCCCGGCCGCCAATGCTGCCCCCTCCCCCTTTTTAAATCTTTCTGCTTAGTTCTTTCATCCTTCCATCTTCCTCAAAGAGTGAGAGCCTCTCCTCTGCTGTCCATGGGATTAGTAGCTCCTGTCCCCACACCTCCCTGATTGGAAGTAGGGGCTCTGACAGAGCAAGTGATGCTTCCCTTAACAGCCATGTTTGGTGGCTAGTACTTTCAACAGAACTGTGCTTTTTTTCTTTTTTTCCTTCTTCTTAGTTCTTCCATCTTTTCCTTCTTGTTTTCCCTCTTGTTTATTTTCTTTTGCTTCTTCCTCTTCACGCTATCTTTTTTTTTCTTCTTGTTCCCACCCCCACCTTCATGGCCAGCAGCACTTGTCCCCCTCCCCCACACACACTCCTTGAACAGCAGTGTGAGCTCTCCCAGAGTGAGCCTTGCATTCCTGCTGTGCTTGGAAGTCAACACTTGTGCCAGGTTTTTTCCTTCTCTCTTCTCTTTTTCTTTCTTCCCTTTTCTCAGTTCTCCCCTCATTCTCCCTTGTTTTCCTTT
>NW_006921908.1:1865811-1868495 GCF_000298275.1 Orycteropus afer afer | reverse complement strand
CTGTGACCCTATCCAACTATACCCACCCACATCTGCTGTCCCAAACACTGGGTGAGCATGATCATCCTCTCCAGAACTACTGGACCAATGATAAACAGCAGCCAACACCCACCCAGCCTTCCCTCAGCTGCTCTGAACAATCAGAGACACATGCCTACACATCCCCCTGCTATCAGTTCTACCCAGAGACAGATAGTGAGTGCTCCAGTGCTGCCAAACTAGCAATTAGTTTGCAAACTAGTAACAGGACCAGATGTATTAAAACAAAACAAAAAGTCCTGGTGAAGTAAACCAATATACAATCAACAAATTAATGTAATAACATTGCAGTGTCTCAGAGACAACAGACAACTTAAAATCACACACACAAAAACAGGACAAGATGCCTTAAATAATGACCAAAGTAAATGACTAGAAAATCTTCTGGAGGAAGAAATGCTGTTGGAATTACGTGATAAGAATTCACAGGAATTATATTTAGGCACCTTCAATGGATTGAGAGAACGTTCAAGGAAACCACAGACAAAATCAAGGAAAACACAGACAAAATTCTAGAGAAATTTAAAAAAAAAAAAATATAAGAACAAATTGACAAAGTAAGTGGAAAATTAGAAAACATACAAAAACAGCAAATAAAAATGCAGAAGAGTAATACTAAAATTTCCAAAATGGATAAAGCAGTAGAGGGACAAAGGTGTAGAACTGAATCAACAGAACACAGAATTAACAAGATTAAAGATGAATTTCTCAACACCAATGGGTTGGAGGAAATACCAGAAAAAAAAAAAAAGGAGAAGAAGAAGAAGAAGAAAGCTTAAGATTCATTTGGCACACATCAAAAGGAGTAACTTACATTTGATTTGAATTCCAGAACAGGAAGAGACCAAAAATAAATAAATAAATAAACAAGCACCAAGAAAATTGTCAAAGATTTGTTGGAAGAAAACTTCCTTAATATCATGAAAGACAAGAATATAAGCATTCGAGAAGCTTAATGAAATCCAAAGAAGATAGATCCCAAAAGAAAATGAAGTTACCTACAAAGGAGAACCAATAAGATTAAGCTCTGATTTCTCAGCAGAAACCATGCAAGCGAGAGGGCAATGGGAAGGTATGAAATGCTGAAAGAAAAAAATTGCCAACCAAGAATTATATATCCAGCAAAATTAACTCAGATATGATGGTGAAATTAGGAGATTTCCAGATAAGCAGAAACTAAGGGAATTTGTTAAAACCAGACCAACCTTACAAGACATGCTAAAGGGAGTCCTCTGGTTAGAGAATCACCAAAAGCAGACAACAATTGGAAATTAAGACATGTGGCAACATCACCTGGACATCAACCCAGATATATAAATAAACCTACAAATGGAAAATAAGGAATCAGAGATACCACTTTGTAAATGATGATAACTACAAAGTACAAAGTGGAGTGAATGATGCAGTTATAGAACATCCCTATGAAGAGGAAGTCAAGACTATATCAAGATAGATGCTTTAATCTTCAGAAGATAATAATAAATTACAATATAACCTCAAAGAAAAGTAATAAACCTTTACACCAAATAAAAAAAGAAGAAAATCATAAAGTCTTAGTAAACACCAAAATAATAGCAATGAAGGAAATGATAAGCAAATCCACTTATCAACAACACACATACACACACACACACACACACACACAGGCCACAACAAAATGGCAGAAGTAAATTCATATCTATTAAAAATTATAGGAGTTCTGGTAGCATAGTGCCTAAGGCACTTGACTGCTAACCAGAAGCCTGGCGGTTCAAACCCACCAGCCGCGCCTCGGAAGGAAAGTTGGGCAATCTACTTCCATAGTGATACTGCCTCAGCAACCCAAGGAAGGGTTGCTATGAGTCGAGGCTGACTTGACAGCACATAACAACAACAACAACAACATTGAAAATTATGTTGAATGTAAATGGATTAAATGCACCAGTCAAGAGACCGAGAGTAGCAGAAAAGATGTGAAAACATTATTCATCAATATGCTATCTACAAGAGAAATATCTTGGACACAAAGACAAAAATAAGCAAAAAATCAAAGGATGAAAAAACATTTAGCAAGTGGCAACCAAATAAGAGCAGGAGTGCCAATATAATTTCTGATAACATACAGTTTTAGGCAAAAACCAACAAAAGAGACAAATAAGGACATTATGTAATGATTAAAATGTCAATTGAACAAGAGGAAATAACCATAATAAATATCGACACACCAAATGAAAAACCCCACAGTACATAAATCAACCTTTAACAGAATTGAAAGGAGAAATAAACAATTCCACAATAATAGTAGGAGACTTTAATGCACCACTTTCAATGAAGTAAAGAAAAACTAGAAAGAAGCTTAAAGATACAGAAAATCTACATGACACAATCAACCAACTAGACCCTGTATATGCATACAGAACACTCCACCTGAGAACAACACAATATACATTCTTTCTCAGTGCATACGGAACTTTCTCCAGAATAGACCATATGTTAAGCTGCAAAGCAAGCCTCAATAAATTTAAAAACATTGAAATACTATAAAGCATATTTTCAGATTATAATGCTATAAAATTAGAAGTCAATAACAAGAAGTTCAAGGGAAAAAAAAATACACAGAAATTGAATGACATCTTGTTTAAAAACTACTGGGTAATATAAGAAAT
>NW_006921908.1:1865116-1865711 GCF_000298275.1 Orycteropus afer afer | reverse complement strand
AAGCTCAGAGGATAATTTAGTCCAATAAACACACACATCAGAAAAGAAGAAAGAATCAAAATCATCATCAATCATCATCTTAACATCTACAACTATTAAAAAAAGAACAGGAAAGAAAAAGTCACTAGAAGAAAGGAAATAATAAAAATTTAAGCAAAATAAATGAAATAGAAAACAGAAAAACAATAGAAAGAATAAGCAGGACTAGAAATTTATTCTTTGAAAGAATTAATAAAATTGACAAATCACTGGCAAATTTAACAAAGGAAAAGAAGGAGAAGATGCAAATATCATGAATAAGAAACAAAACAGGCAATGTCACAACAGAACCTACTGAAATAAAAAAGGATAATAACAGAAAACTATGAAGAAGTGTGCTCCAACAAATTTGAAAACCTAGAAGCAATGGGCAAATTTCTAGAAACACTCTACCTGCCTAAACTAACAAAATCTGAGGTAGAAAATTTGAACAGACCCATTATAAAGAAGAAATTGAAAATATCATTTAAAAAAATTCACAACAAAAGAGTCTTGGCCCACCAGGAGAGTATGGAGGGATGGACACTGGGAAGTGGTACCATGGGGAGGAAGTTGG
>NW_006921908.1:1863165-1864606 GCF_000298275.1 Orycteropus afer afer | reverse complement strand
AAAAAAAAAAAAGGAAAGAAAAACACTCAGCAAAATAGAACTAAAAGGGAAATTCCTCAACATGATTAAGGGCTTATACACAAAATCAATGGCCAATATTATTCTCAATGGAGAGAGACTGAAAACATTCTCTTTGCAAACAGGAGCCAGACAAGAATGCCCTTTATCATCACTCCTATTCAATGTTGTATTGGAAGTCTTAGCCAGAGCAATATAGCAAGAAAGGAAAATAAAAGTCACCCGCATTGGCAAAGAAGAAGTAAAACTATCTCTACTTACAGATCATATATGCTCCTATATATAGACAATCCTAGAGACTCAACAGGAGCTCTGGTAGCATAGTGCTTAAGGTACTTGACTGCTAACCAGAAAGCTTGTGGTTCAAATCCACCAGCCACTCCTCAGAAGCCAGGTTGGGCAATCTACTTTTGTAGTGATACTGCCTCGGAAACCCAAGGAGGAGCCACTATGAGTCAGGTCCAACTTGATGGGACACAACAACAACAACAACAACAACAGAAACTCAACAAGAAAACTACTGGATATAATCGATCTTCATAAGATCAACATATAAAAACAGTTGGATTCCTCTACATTAACAAAGAGAACTCTGGAAAGGAAGTCAGGAAAATACCTTTTTTAATAGGCACCCAAAAGTTGAAGTATTTAGGAATAAATCTAACCTGAAACAAAAAACCTATACAAAGAAAGCTATAAAAGACTACTACAAGAATCCAAAAGAGACCTACATAAATAGAAGACTATACCATGCTCACGAATAAGACTTAACATTATAAAAATGGCAATGCTACCTAAAGCAATCTACATCCATAATGCAATCTTCATCCATATTCCATCTTCATTCTCTAAAGACATGGAAAAATTAATTACCAACATTATATGGAAATGAAAAAACCCTGGGTAACCACAACACTATTAAAGAAGAAAAAGTAGGAAGCCTTACACTATCCAATCTCAAAACCTGCTATACAGCCACAGTAGTCAAAACAGTCAGGTATTGGTAGAATGGCAGACATATAGACCAATGGAATGGAATTGAGAACTGTCTTAGGATCTCTAGCGCTGCTGTAACAGAAATACCACAAGCAGATGGCTTAACAGACAGGAATTTATTTTCTTACAGTTTAGGAGACTTGAACCCCTCGACCTTGGCCTTCAGCTCTGCCTCTTGTTCCAGGCCCACTGGAGCTAGAGGCTTCTCCTAACTCAGGAAGCTGCAGCCCACTGAGGCTGACAAACCCAATACTGATGGTAAAATCTCACAATCCCAAGATCAGCAGGCAACAGGCCACACCTCAAAGGCAATTACTTAGCTGCTCACAGCAGATTCCACCATGAGGTGATTACAATCTCATCATGGGTCTTTTGGTTCTCTAGTACTGCAATAACAGAAATACCACAGGTGGATAACTATAAAAAA
>NW_006921908.1:1861750-1863065 GCF_000298275.1 Orycteropus afer afer | reverse complement strand
AATGGCAGACATATAGACCAATGGAATGGAATTGAGAACTGTCTTAGGATCTCTAGCGCTGCTGTAACAGAAATACCACAAGCAGATGGCTTAACAGACAGGAATTTATTTTCTTACAGTTTAGGAGACTTGAACCCCTCGACCTTGGCCTTCAGCTCTGCCTCTTGTTCCAGGCCCACTGGAGCTAGAGGCTTCTCCTAACTCAGGAAGCTGCAGCCCACTGAGGCTGACAAACCCAATACTGATGGTAAAATCTCACAATCCCAAGATCAGCAGGCAACAGGCCACACCTCAAAGGCAATTACTTAGCTGCTCACAGCAGATTCCACCATGAGGTGATTACAATCTCATCATGGGTCTTTTGGTTCTCTAGTACTGCAATAACAGAAATACCACAGGTGGATAACTATAAAAAAACAGTATTTATTCTATTATAGTTTAGGATGTTAAAAGTCTGAGTTCGAAGTGCCAGCTCCAGGGGCTGGGTGAAGGCCTCTCAACCTTGGTCTTCAATTATGCCTCTTGCTCCTAGCCCACTGAAGTTGGAGGTGTCTCTTAAGTCAAAGCTGTTAATGGCTGAGGCTGACAAATCCAAAGTTGACAAATAAAATGGCACAGTCCTAAAATAATCAAGGAACATGGCAGGCCTGTAGTTCAAGTCCAGAATAGTCTCAAGATTGGCAGACAACATGGTAGACCACTGAGATGAAGACTTGGCCAAATACAAGATCCAGATGTGCCAAAAATTTCAGAGACCTTTCTCAAAGCATCTTATTACATACTGGAAACAGACACATCCCTAAGGCAGCTATTCACCTGTTCATAGTAGATTCCACCAGTCTGATTACCAGTCTCATCACAGGGAATAACTACATCCAGCTGCCCTGCCACTCAAACGCAGGCCCCACCAAATTGACATACAACCTTAACTACCACAACAACCAAGAGGTAAATCCATCTACTTATAGACACCTGTAGACCCAGTATTAACTTGAGTGAAGGGCCAAAACTTATTAAATGGGAAAGAGAGAGTCTCTTTCACAAATGGTGCTGGCAAACTGAACATCCATTTTCAGAAAAATGGAAGAAGATCTCACATCATATACAATAATTAACTCAGGATGGATCAAAGCCTAAATGTAAAACCTAAAACCATAAAGATCATAAAAAATAAGTATATAGGGGCAAACTTAGGGGCCCTAATACATGGCATAAATACACTTTAAAACATAACTAAAAATGTACAAACAGCAGAAGACAAACTAGACAACTGGGATTCCCTAAAAATTAAACATTTATTTGCATCAAAAAGCTT
>NW_006921908.1:1830392-1861465 GCF_000298275.1 Orycteropus afer afer | reverse complement strand
AAAAAAAGAAAACTTCAGCACCTCAACAACAACAAAAAATGAGAAGTAATCTAAATGAAAAAATGGGCATAGGATATGAACAGACACTTCACCAAAGACATTCAGGTGGCTAACACACACATGAAGAAATGCTAGGCATCAGAGAGATGCAAATCAAAACAGTAAGATATCATCTCAATCCATCATTAATAGTAAAGTTTAAAAAAAAAACGGCAAACGCTGGTGAGAAGGTGGTGAGACTGGAACACTCATACAATACTGGTGGGATTATAAAATGGTACAACCACTGTGAAAAGCAGTATGCTACTTCCTTAAGAAGTTAGAAATAGACATACCATATGACCTAGCAATTCTACTACTAGGTATATATCCTAGAAAAATAAGAGCCATGGCATGAACATACATACATACACCCATGTTCATTGCAGCATTATTCACAATAGCAAAGATGGAGACAAACTAAGTGCTCATCAATACATGAAAGATAAATAAGCTATGGTATATGCACACACAATGAAATACTACACTACCTTAAAGAATAATGATGAGTCTTCAAAACACCTCACAACATGGATGAACCTAGAGGACATTATGTTGAGTGGAATTAGTTAATCACAAAAGGACAATTATCATTTGAGAGCACTACTGTAAAAAGTTAAGAAAATGTTTACACACAGAAAGAATCATTCTTTGAAAGTTATAGTGGTGGGAGGGGAAGAGAGGGAAAATCACCAATTAGAGGGTAGATATGTATTAATTTGTGTGAAGGGTATGGCAATATGCAATAAGGGGGTCAGCACAAAATGATCAAGGCATTGGAAGATGCAGGGAGGAGCACCAAGAGTTAAAGGCAACAATGGTGAATACTATCATACACACAATCCTGCAATAACAGTAATAATAATTTACAAGTGGATACATAGACAATCCCTCAGAAGGAAGGTTGGGCAATCCTACTTCCGTAGTGATACTGCCTCGGAAACCCAAGGAGGGGTCGCTATGAGTTGGGGCCGACTCGACGGCAAACAACAACAACAACAACATAGACAATCAATCTGAACAGGGGGTAGGAAGGTGAATGGGCCTACCTATGCAAATATATATATATATATATATATATATATATATATGTTTGACAGAGGAAATTTCTACCTATGTGTTTATCTGTCTGTGGCATAGTGCCTAAGGTATTTGGCTGCTAACCAGAAGGTTGGTGGTTCAAACCCACCAGGCACTCCATGGAAGGAAGACTGGGCAATCAACTTCCGTAAAGATTTACTGCCTCAGAAACCCAAAGGGGGTCACTATGAGTCCGAATCGACTTGATGGTAATGAGTTTTTTTTTTTTTACCATTATTATTTTTCTGTCTGCAAACATATCCATGAAGGTAGTGGAGCATACAGGTGGCAAAGTTAGGAAGCCTTGGTCATAACCAAACACCATGATGGAATAAGTCATTGGGTACAGAGTCTCAGGACCACAGTCTGGGGGGACACTAAGGTCGATTGGCATAACATAGTCTACAAAGACAATGTTCTACAATCTAGCTTGGTGAGTAGCAACTGGGGTCTTCAAAGCCTGTAAGTAGCCATCTAAGCTGCAACTAATGGTCTTCCCTCATCTGGACCAAAGAAGAGTGGAGAAAATCAAAGATGCAAGTAAACAATTAGTCCAAAGGACTAATGGACAGCGTGAACTCCAGCCTCCATGATCCTGAGACCAGATGAACTAGGTTACCACTGCTGACTTCTCTGAACGGGTTCACAATAGGAGGTCCAGGATAGAGTAGGGGGATATGTGGAACAAAACTCAAAATCATAAAAAAATACCAGGTCTACTGGTTTGGTGAAAAGTGATAGAACTCCTGAGACAATGGAACTTAGGAACCCTTCAAGCTAGGAACTGAACTTAACCCCCATGACTCAACTGTCTGCCAAACGATAAACAGGCCTGTAAGGTGAAAAATAATATCAGAAAAGTATGCATTCATTACAACAATCAAGTGTGTGAGATCAAGAGGACAGCATTTGCACAGGGATAGTGCTAGTAAGGCAGGAGGGGACAAAACTGTAGGACAAAGGGAAAGGGTGGGCACAGGGACGAAGTGGAAAGAATGCCATTACATGTAGGGATTGCAATAAATGTCACAAAACAGAATGTGTATGAGTTGTTGAATGGAAAACCAATTTTCCCCGTGAACTGTCACCCAGGAAACATCCAAAACACACACACAAAAAAGCCCAAAACAAAACAAAAGAAAAACCCTACGGAGCACAGTTGTACTCTGACACGTATGAGATAACTGTGAGTTGGCATCGACTTGACGGCAACTATTTTTTTTTTTTTATTAAGAGTGATAATAACTGTGCTAAATAAATAAATAAATAACATGCTTTTATTCCTGTTTTGTACTTTGGATTTGGAAAATAGATTCTATATAGCTCAAATTTCTATATTTCTGCATCCTGTGTACCTAAAATTGCATGATGGGATATCAAAGAAGAAAGAAACATATGTTGTTGTTGTTACGTGCCATCCAGTCGGACCCGACTCATAGCGACCCCTCCTTGGGTTTCCGAGGAGATATCACTGCGGAAGTAGATTGCCCCATCTTCCTTCCAAGGAGTGGCCGGTGGGTTTGAACCAATCAACTCCCTCAATTTTTAGATCGGGAGACTAAGTCTAAGAGGCGTGTATTGACTTGCCTAAAGTAATTTAGAAAATTAGTGACTTTTTGTCATTATTCTCCTGAAATATTTTGATGTGTTCAGTATTGTTAACCTTTGCTTGGAAAGAGAATAATTTTTAAATGAAATGTTTTCTTCCAAGAACCAATGTGATTAATATATTTTAGGCTCATTATAAAGATGAAGAAGATAGAAATGAGCAAGTGGAGGGAAGCCAGATAATTCATCCAGAACCATGCGTTGCTTGTTGGCTCAGTAAAAACTGCATCATTCAAGTAGCTAATCCTAGAACAGCAAAAATGCATCTAATTAGGTGGATTTTGTTAAATTAAGTAATTGAGTCACTTAATGCAAATAATTATTTCTTGAGCATCCATTTCATGCCAACAGTGTGCTAGACTCTATAATGAAATGTGTGAATTGCAGATATTAGTAAGTAACTTTATATAGCACACTGTCCAAGAGCATGGATTCTGGAGCCAGATTGTTCACTTCTGAGCTGTGTGACTTTGAGCAAGATCCTTGAGCTGTTTGTGCCTCAAGTTCTTCATGCATAAAGTGGGATTTAACAATAATTTCTGTGAGGTGTATGAATTTAATAAATGTCAGGGGCTTAGAACAAGTTCCTGACATTAACTTCTAGATTAAGTTATTTTCATATACAGGCAGTCCCAGGGTTAGAAATGAGATCTGTTCAATTCTTTAATTGAATTTGTAGGTAGGTGGGAACAGGTGCATACAGTCCTAATTTAGCCATTAGTGCATGAAAATGCTCAAAGCCTTGTCAATGATTTAAAAGCTACACATGCAGCAAGTGAAGGTGATTGTGATTAAAAAAAAAAGCATTTGTTGTGAGTAGTGATTGGTTCAATCATTTCAAAGTGAGGGCAAATTTACATAGCATTTAAGGGCAAGTATGAGTTGTCTGTAAATCAGATGTTCATAACCCAGTGACTTACTATATATTAGCTTATTTAGTCTACATGGTAACTTTATGAAGTAGGTACCATCTACCTTTTGCAGACAAGTAAACTGAAGCCCAAAGATCAAATAACCTGTCTAAGGTCACCTAGCAACCAAATAGCGCAGCCTGACAACTGGGCCTGGCCTTGTAACCACTGTGATACTCCATAGCAAACCTTGCTCTCAAGAAGGTTGTGTTCTCAAAACAGTATTGCAAGGCTGAAAACACTAAGTGCCACTTGTTGTTGTTGTTGTTATGTGCCGTCGAGTCGGCCCCGACTCATAGCGACCCCTCCTTGGGTTTCCGAGGCAGTTATCACTACGGAAGTAGGATTGCCCAACCTTCCTTCCGAGGAGTGGCTGGTGGGTTTGAACCGCCAGCCGTCTGGTTAGCAGGCAAGTGTCTTAGCCACTATGCTACCAGAGCTCCCCTAGGAAGGTAAAATAAAATGAGATAAGGATTTCAGGAAAGGGATTGTGAGAGATGGTTTCTAGTTTGGGAAATCAGAGAAACTTCAAGGAGGAAGTACCACTTAAGTTGAGTCTTGAAGGATTTAGTTATGCTGAAGCAGGAGTCAAAAAGGACAAGTAAATGGCCAGGGGTGAGAGGGGCAAAGTACATATAGGAACAGGAAAGTACATTTAGGTGAGGCCTAAAAGTGTAAATGAGGCCAGATCCCTTAGGGCTCAAGTACCAAGCTAAAGAGTATGCATCTAAAATTGAAGGTCCTTAAAATGGCCCCTAAAAAAATCAAATGGAAAAAGAAAAGAATAAAAAAAATACGATCTAGAACTTTGAGACATGGTAATTATTTATCACTAAGGATTGAGTTCTCTTCTCAAAATGCCACCATAGTCTATATTTAAAAAAAAAAAAATTTTTTTTTAACCACCAAGGGTGCTGATTTTGCAAATATACTTATTCATTTGAAAAGTTCAAGAATTCTTTTGGAAATGTGATATAATATCCATATTAATTAAAACATGATCATAGGTATTTTTCCTTGACTGGATAAAACATATCTAGAATGAAAATTTTATTTGTGAATTCTTTCTTTTCCTCCCTTCTTCCTTCTCTTCCTCTCTTACTTCCACTCTCATTTCAGCTTGTTTCACTCCTCTGTTCTGGACAACTGATGTCTTTTTATTCTTTAATTCTTACCTTTCCTTCATGTTTTGAATGTTGTCTTATGTTCATATTTCACATTCATTGTGACATGAACTTGGCCACTAGGGCATCTGACATGCCTAGAACATCATAGTTGGAAAGGATGGCAGGGATGATCTAGTCTAACACTCTTATTTCGGCTGAGAAGACTAAGGTCCAAAGAAGGAAAATGACTCTTTCAAGAATACACAGCCAGTGAAAGGAAGAATAGGGACCTGAACTCTATCTCTTATCTTATACTCATTTCCATTCATCATCTGAAAACATGTATGAACAGGGCTCTGGAGAATTTGACTTCCTATGAGTGGTTCACAGAGTCTCGATAGACCTCTCATGTACTGCTTCAAGACTTAGAATCCATAGAGAATTCAGAACTGAAGGGAAACTTAAGATTGCCAAATCCAGCATCCTCATTTTTGCAGAGGAGACCAAGGCTGAAACAAGTGAGAGGGACTTGCCAGATCACATAGCTGGAGAGGGGCAGAGCCGGATCAAGGATTCCAATCCGCTGACTCTCTGGCCTATGTTTTCTCTTTGTACTTGCTCTTCCATATTTCTCATAGTCTCCATTTCAAGACCCCATCTCTTTACGGTCACATACACTAAAAGGAATTCTGCTTCACAGTTCCTGGAAGAGCTTCAAATGGAATTTATCCAAACCAGGAAGAAGCCATTCCCCCCAGTTTTTCTCAGAACACTTCATTCAGGTTGGTGCATGATGGGGCTGGAGATGTGGAAAGCTGGTCAATTCTATGTTAGCAGATTTCTTATCCTTTCTTCTTCAGAACACACCATGATCATTGACTTCTTATTGATAACAGAACCCAAACCAGTGAAAGGGGTATTGGGTACTTGTTGGAGCATTACCTGACCCAACTAAAACCAAGACCTCATATTGGGGTAGCACTTGTGTTCTTCAGACTCACAAAGTGAACCCATGACTAAAGATCAATGTCCTGACTATTCGGTGGGTGCACCATGCACGTATGTGTGAATGCATATATGAAAGCACTGCGCAAAGTATTTCAGTTTCATAAAATGCATACACAAGAAAAACAATGAAAAGAAACTCATAGCTCTTCCTCACATTGTCCACTTCTCTCGTCCTCTGCCATGGATTACTCCCAGAGAAGAATATCCTTCCAAATCTTGAGCAACCACCCATAGCTCTCATCCTCGGCTGTGCAATAAAGTCATCCATGGAGCTATGGAAACAATATTGATGTCTGAGCCCTCAGGACCACCCCAAGAGATTATGATTCACTTGATCTCAGATGGCATCAGGACTTCATTACTTTAAAAAAGAAGAATAATAATAATAAAATAAAACCTCCCTAGACATCTAATGTTCAACCAGGGTAAAGACTCACTGAATAAGACTTTCAAGCTTTCAAGCAGCTTTCCCTGACTAATGGGATCCAGTCCCTGTGTGCTCTTCCAGCAGCTGCTGATTTTTCTAGCCACTTAGGGGTAAATACCCTTAAAATGTAGTCTTACTATAAAGATAAGAGATCCATTCAATTTAATACATACTTTGTTGAATGCTTTCTAAGGGCCGGGAACTAAGCTAAAACTCATTGCTGTCAAGTTGATTCCAACTCATAATGACCCTATAGGATAGACTAGAACTGCCCCATAGGGTTTCCAAGGCTTAAATATTTACAGACGCAAACTGCCTCATCTTTCTGCCATGGAGCCACTGGTGGGGGTGAATGGCTGAACTTTTGGTTAGCGACTGAATGCCTCAACCACTGAGCCACCGGAGCTCCTTGCAATGGGCTAGATGGACTGTAATTGGTACATCTCATAGTTCTTGGGTCAATTCCAACTCACAGTGCTCCTATAGGACACAGTAGAACTGCCCCCATAGGGTTTCCAAGGCTGCAATCTATGGAAGCATCTCCCGTAGAGTGGCTGTTGGGGAACCACCAACCTTTGAGTTAGCAGCCCAGCGCTTGAACCACTGTGACAAAAGGGTTCCTTATGGGTGTCTAGGTGAATAAAAATGTCCACTGCCTTAGACCACAGAGTAAAATAAGGGGTTCATCAGTCACCTATACCAGTAACTACTACCTGGGAAGGGAGCAATTACATTATCCTGGGAGATCTCATGGAAGTGGTGGAATTTTATTCTGGACCTCAACGATTCTGTAACACATAGGAAAATTTTTTATCTTCTTAGTAGAATATTCCTTTGTAAAGAGAGCCTTGTTTAATTGAAAAGTTGCTTTAATACATCTCCCATAGGATACAAGCGAGCCTTGGATTAGTGCCTGGGTTTTGGAAGATATAAGCTAGTCTGAATATAGAGTGAGGGTAGGGGATCAGGGCTGATGCTGTATAAGGAAATGACACTTCGTGGCTTTTTGACCAAGAGCTTGAGAGGAAAATAAGAATTATTCTGAATAAAATGTTGGATATTATGGGATATAAACCTCATCGTCCATGCTTACTAAGAAATCTTCAGCAAAATATACATTGCTCACTAATGATTTGGTGGGAGTGAATTCTGTATGGAGAAGTGCTGAATCCTACTTTGAGACTGGTTGAGTAAAAACCAAGGATATATATGGGACAGTCATCTTATGGGTAGTGTTGCTATATTTTGCACATAAAATTACAAGACACCCAATTAAATTTTAATTGTAGATAACTGAATTAAAGATTTTGGTGGTGTACAGGTTGAGCACTTGGCTGCTAATCTAAAGATCAGTGGTTGAAACTCACTAGCTACTCCATGGGAGAATGATGTGGCAGTCTGCTTCTATAAAGATTTACAGCCTTGGCAACCCTATGGGGAAGTTCTGCTGTGCCTTATTCGGTTGCTATGACTTGGAATCAACTCAACAGCAATGGGTAAATAACATGCAAAATTTGGGAGATGGTTTTATTACAAATTTATTTGTTGTTCATCTGAAATTCATATTTAACTTGTCTCCTGGATTTTATCTGGCAAACGTATTATGGATTATGGTTGCGTAGTGTTTTGACTGTAAGAGAGGAAGACAGAATGTGAACAAAATCACAGAGGAGAGGGTGTGTACGATGTGTTCAGGCAATAGTGTGGAGTATAGAAGAAGTGTAGTGTAGGGCATATTGGCAGTTATCTGGGCAGTCAAGTAAGGAAATAAACTAAAAGCACATCTTGGAAAAGATACTCACTGCCATAGAGTAGATTCTGACTCCTAGCAACCCCCTTTGGATTTCCAAGGTGATAAATCTTTACAGAAGTACATTGCCCAATCTTCCTTTGGAGGAGTGGCTGGTGGGTTTGAACTGCCAGCATTCTGGTTAGCAGTCAAATGCCTTAGACACTGCACCAACAGAGCTCTCTAAAACAAAACAAAACAGAAACAAACCAAACTCACTGCCATGGAGTCGATTCAACTCATAGCGACCCCTCCTTGGGTTTCCAAGGTAGTATCTCTATGGTAGTAAATTGCCCAATCTTCCTTCTGAGGATTTTGAATCACCAGCCTTCTGGTTAGCAGTCAAATGCCTTAGGCACTATGGCACCAGAGCTCCCTAGAAGGTCATAAATTCCGATCTGTTTTGTGCTTACTCAGCAATGAAAAGCCTTCAACATGGTAAAAAAAAAAAAAAAAAAAAAATCCAAATCCAGTGCCTAGAGTCGATTTGAACTCATACCAACCTCCATCAGGTTTCCAAGGCTGTAAATCTTTACCAAAGTAGATTTCTTCATCTTCCTCCCATCAAACAGCTGGTGAGTTGGGACCACCTACCTTTTGGTTAGCAGCCCAATGTCGTAACCATAGCACCACCAGGTATCTTTCTTCAACATAGTAAAGGGAGGGGAAATCATATACTTCACCCATCCACCCACCCATCCATCCATCTAACCATCCACCTATCCATCCATCCATCCATCCATCATCACTATCAATGTATCGATGTATTGGTATCATATGTCACAATGGAAAGCACATGTTCTCTGAGTTTGTGATCTGGCTCTACAAGGTGCTAACTGAGTGATTTTTGGCAAATCATTTAGCCTTTATCAGCCTCTGTTCCCTGAAAAATCGAGCTTTATTAGACCTGCATCTTACACTTCTCATCAGGATTAATTCTCACACTGGCGTGCAATTACTTAACAGCTAAGGCTACCTTCAATGCCTTTTTGAGGGCTTGTTTGGACATTCCAATAATGGGTGCATCTCATACCTCTGTTGCCCTAAAACATTTCTTCTCAGTCTATTTCCACATGCAAATGTTGGACCTTACCTCTGCATAGTCACCAGTGATAAAGATTGCATCCTGTCTTTCCTGCCAAATCAAAAAATTCATGTATTAGTGGGTGTTATAGTTCGTATAATATTACAAAGTGTTTCCATGTTCCTGATTTACACTGAACCTTCAGGAAAGAGAGCACTAGATTGGAAATTGAGGGACTTCTGGAAGGCTGCTATGATAGTCTAAGTGAGATGTAGTGAGGACATGAACCAGAGTAGTGGAGATAGAAGCTATTTAAAATGGAAGAGACAAAAGAAAAGAAACAACACAGAAATAAAAACGAAGAGAAGCTCTTACACCCACACTTTTGTCTCCTTGACATTGCTTCCATTGCCTCTAGGGGCATGTCCTGGTTAAGGGTGAAACTGGATGCTCCTTGGTAGTTTCAGGTGACACCACCCCTAACTTTCCATTGGATAAGGGAAGCCCAAAATAGCTCTGGTCCCAGAGGCTGGTGATTACTGGGACTCAGATTCCTATTCTGAAAACATGGGGCAGAAGCCAGGCACTTTCCCATTTACCCTCTCACCAGCTGACCCAGGGCATTAGCACCCTGGTGCCTGCTGATGCAGAGCATCTGCCAAATTCGATTAGCCCCATGGCCAGCCAGGCTAAGCCAGGCATGTTACGCATTGCTGCTAAAAGAAGCCCTCCAGGAAGGAGCTTGGGAAGTGGAAATTGTTTCTTTCCTACTGAGTATCAGTCAGTATCCACTACTTGGTAGTTAGAGGTACTGTTGAGGAAGACATTGGAATATCAGAAGGAGCATACGATGAAGCCAGGTATTGATCTACTGGTCACTTCAGGATATAGAAAAAATAGCCCAATGAACATGGATTTTTCTTTTTCCCTCCTTGTTTGAACTTTATAAAATGCCCTTTGGAGTCCAGTAGTCTAAGGCAAGCATTAGTGTAATGATGTGTGAGAGCATGTCACCGGCTCAGAGCAGGCTGTTAGAGGCAGGACAGGTGATGGCCTGCCTGCTTTCTCACTCATAGAGCCCTGTTCTCCCCACCTGTCTTTGTTGCCTAGTGCTGCAATAACAGAAACACCACAACTGGTCTCTAAAGAACAAAAACTTATTTTCTGGTAGTTTTGGAGGGTAAAAACACAAATCAGGGTCTCAGCTGTGGGTTGGGCCCAGGCTTTCCTTGTTTCCTTGGAGTTTCCTCGGCTTGTAAACAATCCTTGCATGGCATCTGTCTTCACTTTGTGTGTTTTTGTGCTCTGGTATTTTTGTAACTCAGAAGTGACTAGATTTAGGACCCTCCTACTCTAGTGTGGCCTCATTAACATAACAAAAGGAAGACCATATTTCCAAACATGATCACATCCACAGGTACAGGGTCTAGGACTTAATCAACTCAAGCTTATGAGTCATGTTGTTGTTGTTGTTGTTAGGTGCTGTCCTCACAATCCTTGCTATGTTGTTGCTGTTGTTATGTGCCATCGAGTCAGACCTGACTCATAGCAACCCTCCTTGGGTTTACTTCAGCCTATTGTTGTAGCCAGGAGCTCTGGTAGCATGGTGGCTAAAGCACTTGACTGCTAACCAGAAGGCTGGCTGTTCAAACCCACCAGCCACTCCTCGGAAGGAAGGTTGGGCAATTCTACTTCCGTAATGATACTGCCTGGGAAACCCAAGGAGGGGTCACTATGAGTCAGGGCCGACTCGACAGCACATAACAACAACAACAATTGTTGAAGCCATTGTGTCAATCCATCACATTGAGGGTCTTCCCCTTTTTTGCTGACCCCCTGCTCAAGCTTGATTTCCTTCTCCAGGGAATGGTCCCTTCTGAAAACATGACCAAAGTAGAGGAGACAAGTTTGGCCATTCTTGCTTCCAAGGAGCGTTCAGCTGCACTTCTTCCAGGACAGATTTGTTCATCCTTCTGACAGTCCATGGTACTTTGAGTATTTTTCACCAACACTATAATTCAAAGGCATCAACTCTTCTTTGGTCTTCCTTATTCATTGTCCAGCTTTCATATGCATTTGAGGCATCCTTACTGGGAATTCCTCATTTGTGGGGAATAATTGCAAGCCCTATCATGAATGGGTTTCAACAGGTCACCTGCACCTGCTGGCATAGGACAATACATATTTGTGGGAGACACAATTCAATCCATCTCACCACTACTGAACTACTTGACACTCAGCTGTAGGTTCAGCCTTCCTGAAGCCCCCAGTGGCTCTCTTATTCCTGATCACAGGGTATTTGAGAACCCTAATTCAGGAATTTAGGCTAACAGTGTTAGATAGAGCTTTCTGGTGGTCCTATGCTGCCTCTGAATGTTGATTTTAGCACCTAGACTTGTTTTTCTTGTTCCTATCATTAGACTCCTTACTCGTATTTGATTTCCTCCAGGACTGAGATACTGTCTGATTAATCCTAGGTATTAGAATTCCATGTTCAAGTTCTACCCACCACTTTGGGGGCTTACTTCTTGGGGGCAAAATTCTCTAATATCTCTGACTCCTGGTTAACTGGAGGAATCTAGGATAGTAATTCTACCCTGGTTGCATAACAAAATCACTGAAAGGCTTTTAAAAATGCAGATGCCTGGGCCACACTCCTAGAGAGTTGGATTCAACTCATCTGGAGTGGGGCCTGGATACAGGTATTTTAAAAATTCCCTATATGATTCCAATGTACAGGTGAGGATTGAGAATCACTGGTCTGGTGGTTAAGATCGGGGACTTTGGAATCAGGTAGCTTCAAATCTGACTTTATCACTTATTAACTGTGTGACCTGGGGCAAATTATTTAAGCTTCTGCATCGTCAGTTTTCCTTGTCTTTAAAATTCCGCTTACACCAGAGGTGACATGTATTTTAGAGAGCATGTAAAGCATTTAGCATGGTATGTGGTACAAAGTAAGCATGTAATATTATTGCCTATTGCCTGATTCTTCTCCTTGTGTTTAACCATTTCCTAGGATTATCACCCTTTACTGGCCTTCTGGCATATGGATCATCTGTGTGAAGCCCATGGGTACCACTCTCATGTATATATCTGTGGTAGTTAAAATTGTGTGTCAACTTGGCTGTGCCATGGTTTTGGGTGGCTTTGCAGCTGGCTGTGGTTATTCCCTGTGATGAGATTGGATGTGGTATAATCAACTCCATGGTGGAATCTGCTGTGAGCTGCTAAGTTGTTGCCTTTGTAGTGTGCCCTGCTTCCAGTATATAAAAAGCAACTTTGAGAAAGGTCTCTAGCTTTGTCCATTGCCTCCAGAAAGATATGTCCAGAGCACTCAGAGGTTACAGTGAAGACAGTTGAGAGCTTTACATACTTGATGAAGTTATAAAATCCAAAGAAATTGAGATGCAAGCCCTTATTTCCCTAGAGTTCTATAACCCATAACTGAACAGGATGCAAATCCAGCAGTTAATCCATGGTTTCCTGACTTTGAGACTCAGCAAAACACACTGGCCTCTTTGCCAGGTGCCATGTATGCTCCATCTTTCTTCCACAGAGCAGTTGATGGGCTTGAACCACCAACCTTCTGGTTAGCAGGCAAATGCCTTAGACACTGCTCCACCAGAGCACCTATGTAATATGCCATTAGTAAGTGACA
This sequence comes from Orycteropus afer afer, assembly GCF_000298275.1. Lineage (NCBI taxonomy): Eukaryota > Metazoa > Chordata > Mammalia > Tubulidentata > Orycteropodidae > Orycteropus > Orycteropus afer. The sequence continues at coordinate 1,848,812 of NW_006921908.1, read as the reverse complement.
TGAAACATAGGTAAATGCTATTGTTTGGCTTTGAAACTAATTTTAAAGCCAGATGGAGCCATTTTGCACATTGAAGAGTATTTGGGCACCTTCCACAAGAATAAAAACACTCAGCATTTTCTACCTGGCAAACAACTGGTAACATGTTTATAGTTGCAGATAAAAGAAAAACTTTCCTTGGGGCATTTCCCTTAACCTCCAACCCTTACACTGACTCAAGGTGCTTCCTGATTTCAATCTTGGGGCAAGTACCAAATAGTAAGGGTATGAGTGATGGGGTGGGGGGAGGCAAGAGATGGACACTGAATAATCTGAGAATGTTCCCCAGCCCTTAAGTACTCCAGAACTCAAAAAAGCCAAACTCACTGCCATCGAGTCAAACTTGACTCATAGCCACCCCTCCTTGGGTTTCTGAGGGGAATTAGATTGCCCAACTTTCCTTCTGAGGAGTGGCTGGTGGGTTTGAACTACCAGCCTTCTGGTTAGCAGTCAAATGCCTTGGGCACTATGCTACCAGAGCTCCTAAGTACTTCAGAAGCCTCTTTAATCTCTTGACTGAAATGATAAAGTGAGAAGAACCCAATCATAGAAACTTAGAGCTGGAGGTGACTTCAAAGACTATCTAGCTCAGCCTTTTCCTATGACAGATGAGGGCCTGGAGAGTCAGAGATCGGAAATGGCTTGGCCAACCTAATTAATGCCTGAAGCACCAGGACTCCCACCTCCTAAGACAGGCTTATTAGAAGTCAGGTTTCCATGTTGCCTAATGGATGGGTAATATATTTGGACACATTCCTCCCCCCAAACAGAAAATATTCAAATGGAGTTTGCAGCATCTAAAATGTGCGGGAGTGTGTAAAACAGAGACATACACATACACACAGAGATGGGAGTGTGGGAGTGTGTTAGGAATAGATTATTCTCATGGCTTCATTTCCAGAAACCAGCTCCTGCCTGTCATTAGGAAGAGGTTTGTCACAAAGATCAGAGAAGCCCTGTCCATTTACAATCCAGTCATTCTGGAGGGGTGAGCCTAAGACTCCTCAGCTGGACGTTAATAGCTGATTAATTCGGGGAGCTTATTTAATTTGTGACCAATATAGCTCTATTTCACAGAAAGAGGGCCGTGTTGGCAGGTGCACAGCCCGGCTCTGCAGATGGAATCATCTCTTCCTTATTAATTTGCTACATGTTGCTTCTCGTTTCTCACAGTCATTGCAAATGTGTTACAAATGACTACATGTTCTGGGTCCCAAATCCACTATTGCTGTAGCTTTTAAAGGAAAGAAAAAAAAAAAAAATCTGTGGACTGTAAACTGCAGTGAGCCTTCCTGGCACTCATTTACATGCTGGCTTTTAAATCTCAGTGCACTCTCCTAACACTAGACTGCACTCCACACCTGGGAGCATCCCTCATGCTCTCATGTTCTTAGGAAGGAGATCTAGATGGCTTGAATGATTGTCTTCAGGGCCATGGAAAGAGGAAGTGGCATGACTGGGATCAAAGCTCCCAGCTCCAATTTCTTGGGAATCATGGAAGGCTAAGTGTTTAGTCCTCTTGTTCAATGGTTCTCAAACATGAGGAGAGAGCATCAGAATCACCTAGGGCACTTCCTACAACACATTGCTGGACCCTGTCCCAAGAGCTGGGATTCAGTAGGTCTTGGGTGGAGTCTGAGATTTTGCATCTCTATCAAGTTCTCAGAGATACTGCTGCTGCTGCTTTTTGGAGAGAACATTTTGAAGACCACTGCATTAGTCTAGTCGGAGGAGAGCATGGGTACTATCTCCAAGTAAACCTTGCTTAGGATCTTTTAGAATAGATCTCTGAAGCTAAGAAAGTCAGTTGTTGTTTTTTCTTTCCTGATATGTGCCAAATTCCAATTTAGAAATTATGATTTATATGTTGTGACTCAATGGACGATGTAGCTTGACTTAATAAATTGGAATGTGTACTCCCTATGGATTCCCTCCTCCCAAATATGAGCACTGAAACTGCACAAAAAATATTTCTCCTGGGTTCAGCCATTCTATACAGACCAGCTCCTGGTTTCTAAGAAACCATCTGAAACAGAATATGGTACCAAAGAGCAGTGCTGAAGACACGTCCTTATGTCTTTTCTAAATGTAGAACATACACTTCTAGCTCAGTACTTTGACCAATGCATTGTGGTCTTTTATAGGCTTAAAACCCGCCTTGTCGGTAACTACAGTGTTTTGTGTGGAGATTTTCAGGACAGAAGGGTTATATTTTCTGAAGGAAAAACACTTTTTGTTTTGCCAATTACTTATATAAAAAATTAGCAGCTCAAACTTAAATATGTACTGAATGCCAAGGTCCTGTTTGTTTTGCTTATCTGTGTGTGTGTGTGTGTGTGTGTGTAGTGAGATGTATTTAATTGGAAGACCAGCTTTTATAATTCCATGCTACTGATCTTACCCAGCATATAGGATTTTTGTTACTCAAAGAAGCAATGTCAGGACGGGGGCTCTGATCTGGAGTTTTGTGCCCAGCAAATACTTAGAGTAGTTGAGGTAAAGGCCTATGGAAATCTTATACAGATCGCCACATTAAAAAAAAAAATGTAAATGGCTTTTCTTCTTAATAAGGAATAGAATGTGTGACAGCACAATATTTTTCGGTTAATATTTAAACACATTCTTCAGGCGATTTACTGCATCTAACCACATCTCAAAAAGCAAGGAGAGTGCCATTTTCTTTCTACAAATAATTAAAACTAGTGGTCAGAATTGAAAGAATAGATGAAGATACCCTAAAGACTGGGGGGTACAGGGGAACTAGAGCATTTATTAGCTGGAATGTACATAAATGCTGACTGGTTTGGACTAGCTGCACCCACTCTAGTCACTGAGTTTGGCTAGTAGGTGAGTTCACAGAATCAACCACCAATTAGTTCAATGTGACCAGTAAGTCATGCTCACACTCTACTCCCCCAACCCTCCACACAAGAAACAACCACCAGCTAACCAATGAACCTTAGAAACCACCTGCAGCTAAATGAATGGCCCAGGGTCCACCAAACACTAATTCTGTTTGTTAACACTTTGAGGTTGGATTAGATCCATGGATGCCTTTTTGTAGGCCTTTGCACTTCATCTATCAACGTATGTACAGATATTGTTTCTTGTCCCAAGTTGAACTTTCTTTCCTTAATAATGGCTTACAAAAATAAGTAGCCATTTACACTTTGACTCATACAGCAGGCTTGATGTTGGTAGAACATGGTGGAGGGATGTTTTGCCTTGTGCTTAAACCCTAACACTACTGGCTGAACTGAAGCAAAGCCTCACAACTTGAAGCATTTTGTTGTAGCCATTTTATCCAGAGACTAGTAATCACTTAAATGAATGACTGAAAAATCAACAGTGATCCATTTTAAGATTCAGTGCAGATTCTCACTCAGGACTGTGGTATTATTCATAGGATTAGTACAAAGAGAGGACTTCAGAGACACAGCTAATGACCATGGAGGCTTATCAATATGTCATAAACCAATAGATCAAAGCAATGCTTTGGGATGTTCCCAGCCATCATAATGATCAAACAAGTTTAACTGCTTACCCAGTGAATTGGGTACAAATTGGTAAAGTGTAGGGTCAAAGAAAAAGACCCACAACAAGATGAGTTGACACAGTGTTGGCAATGATGGGCTCAATTATAGCAAGACTTGTGAGGATGCTGCATTACTACTCAGTGTTTTGTTCTGTGGTGCATAGGGTCGCTATGAGTCAGAGCCAACTTGACAGCACGTAACAACAACAACAACTCAAAGTTGGTTAATCTAATAGATGCCTCCATTTTTCCTTTCTTTTGTTTCTCTGATGAAAACCTCCAGTCAGGCTTAACAAACTCCTTTAATGTCAAGGAGTTTGGATGTCACATTTCTCACTTCTTTTTACTCTTTCAATATTATTTCAGTCTTCCTTGAGTATAAAATTGGTTAAGCCTGAAGTTTACCAAAGTTCTAATTCCATGGCTGGGCTCACGTCATGACTGGCAATCAAGGGCTTCTCAGAGTTTAGAGTACTTTGCAAATCCATAGAATTGAGTAATTCATCTCATTCGATCTGTTCTTCCATATACATAACACAAGTCAATGTTTGTTATGACTTTCTTGATCCTTATTTATAAGACAATACAAGAGGAAACCATGTGTGTATGTTTGAAATAGAAATGATACATTGCACAGATATAGTTCACCACGTTCTGGGATGGGTTGTCAGTGTTCAAATGAGAGTCTGAAGAGTAGGAACAGATGCTTTTTTTCCTTAATGGCCCTTTCTCCAATTTAAAATCCTTCCATTTATTTCCCTAAGATTTAGTGATAACTTTAAACACTCTAACTAAATTACCCAGCGGCTTGGCAGCCATCACAGAGGCAAATCTTTTTAGAAATCCTAGCAATCTGTTAGACCGTGGATACTATGATATAAAATCTACATGCTCCATGTATAAAAATGAAATCAGTGCAATGGATACAAATACATAATGCAAATGGCACCATTTCCAAACTCAGGGTACATGACCTGTCTCTGCATATTGAATTTCTATATTTCCTTCAGTCATTGACTTCCTAAATTTAGGGCAATTTATTCTCATTATCCCTAAGTAAGCCTACTTTGAGTTTTAACTGTTATTTCATAATCAAAGAGCGCCAGCCAGCCCTGATTCAAGGATCTTGATGTTGCTAGGATACATGAATTGGTATTTGATCAAAATATATCACTTCAAAGGGGAAAACTTTCAAGTGTCCTGGAAAATAACATTCCCATCTTCCACTGTGGAAGACAGGCCCAATCCTGGAGCTTCTCAGAAGCTCACAGACTACAGGATTGGCCTCCTCATGCTTGGACACAAACTCCTCTTTGGAGGGCTGTTAAATTGCAAAACCTAGCCAGGTTGGTCTTAAAGCAAGGAACACACGTATTTATAGTAAAACACGTTTTCATGTTTGTTTTATAGTGAAGAGAAAAAAACCCAGAACCCCTGGTTTTATGTACTTTGAAAATATATTTAAAAACATTAAAAATTCTATATTTAAAACATATATTATATGTTAATTAGTACACTTAAATAGAACTTGTATTTACAATAGGCTTCTGATGCGGTTAAGTTTTAATGCCAATTTTCTTTTTCAATAACATAATTATATAAATATACTAAAATACAATAAATATTTTTTTGTTTTCTTTTACATGGTGAATAATATCTTTACCATAGAGAGAACAAGGCCACAGACATTTACTTACATTGTCAATGGAAATCACCATAAAAAAGCAACAGGCCTGCTGCCATGCATGAAACACTTGTGCCACAAAGAGACCACAGCAAGACTTTAAAAAACAAAACAGAACAGAAATGAACAGCAACAGAGGGAAATTTCAACAAAACAAATCTTAGATCAACATAAACCACCAAGCACGTGACTGTGATGTATTTTATTGGGTAAGAGAGTGCCACTGACCACACAGTTGCTGAATATCCCGTATCTAACCACTTAACAGATCTGGCCCTTGTAATACTTTGAGAAATTCATGGGGACTCCCCGCCCCCTTTTCGTAAGATTGTGTCCCTCGAAAGGAAAACTGCAAAAAGTTAGCATACAGCAGATGTTCCAAATATTCATTACATGTTAAAAATAATTACAAAGATAATATTTTCAAACAGCACAAAACAAACCTATACTATATAGTCTTGAAGATCATTTGCTTTCTTCTTTTAATGACAGGTACTCAGATGATACTGTGAATTATAGGCTAGTTCTAAATGAAAGAACTGAACAAACAGAAATTACTTGCTGATGGTAGCCTCATTCCCCAGGGCATCATGGCCATCCTCTTTTGCTTATCCCTCACCCTGCTAAGACAGCAACTAGCTTAGACTTTCTTCTACTCAATACACGGACCCAGGTATGACCATGAACATTTTCAGGTTTGGACAATGGTCTTCCAGGTTCCCAACTGGACTTCTCCTAGGCCAAATTTGCAGAGGTGAGGCAGGGACCCTCTCCATGAGCAGAGAGGATGGGCAGGGGGTTGCTATGGCCTTCACTGGGGAGCAAAACTTTGTCAACTCTTCCCTGGCCTCTTCCATCGAGCAAGTTACCTTCAAAGCTTGGTGTTCTGGACATGCAGACACCTTCTTGAAGTGTTTCTGGACAAGATTTTCTCTTGGTGGTAGCCTTGGTCATTTAGCCTGAGTTTTGGAGCCTTTTCTTACCCCTTTCTCACTTGCCAAAAGTTTTGAAAAGATAAAACCCTGGTTTCCTCAAGTCTAGTTTTATACACAATAAGTGTTCATGTAGCAAACATCTACTATCACATTACATCAATCTGATTATCATAATGCCACATTTGGCTCCTAACCTGCTCTAGGCAAGTCCAGCTTTCTCCAAAATAAACTAATTACTGGGGGTTGGGTGGAGAGTATAAGTCTGCTTTAGCATGGTCCTCCTTTGAGATCCTCTTGAGCATAGTTAGATAATGTAGGCACTTAAAGCATGAGGTCCAAGCAACTCCACACATACCATTCCAGAGCCTCCTCTGAGAGTCCTTCAGAGGCCTCTCCTTTGGAATGTCTCAAGTACCATTTTCTACTTTGACCTAGACCTCAGGATAGCCACTCCGAAATTCCTCCTGCGCTGCCCGGAAATGATACATCAGCTCCACATAGCCTCCATATCACTATTCTGTGTCATTTCACTGGCAATGTGGATCCCTGCTCTGATCTAGATATTTCTGGGTCCATACAGTACTCCACCTTTTACTTGTAAGACACTTTTAAGCCTTACCATGATTTTTTTAAAGCCTTCCCATGTTTAACCCAAATGTTTACCATCTCATAAAAAATCTTTACTTTTGGGTTATTTTTTCTCTTTTTTCTTCTTAAAAAAAAAAAGGAAATCACTGTTCTCCACACTTACATAAGTGCCACAATGTGACAAGATGTGTTCAGTTGTTTGGAGCAGTGGTGAAATATTTCAAAGTGTACAACTGATGTCTTTCGTTAAGAGAAAACAATAAAACAAACGGGACCAAAGTGGGAGGGAGGGAAAGAATGTGTTCTAAGCAAAATTAGGGCTTTCCAACAAATGCCCAAAGGGTGAGTGGAGCCTGGGAGATGTATCATGGGAAGTGGAGTGTGAGCATTTCTTTCAGTTGCCTTGGTTTTTATTCACTTTTCAATCATCTGATTGATACTGCAAACAGCTTTACAATTTACAAGGGAATCTTTGATCAACCAGAACATATATTGAACAAATTCTTTCCCCATCCCTACTCCCTGTGGAAACTAAAAAAACAAAACAAACAAACAAACAAAAAAAAACACAAAACAAACAAAAATACTCCCCTCCCATTCCCCATCCCCTAATCCAGTAAAGCGATGACAACAGCACCTTGACATTGTTTTAATTCCAACGCTATCAGAAGTTAAAAGCAGTAAAACAAGAGTACTAACAAGAACGAAGATACTTACTACCTAAAATGTAAACGGAATGTTTTGGTTCAAATTTTTGTTGTTTTTTGTTTTTTGTCTGTTTTCTGAAAGAGGACAGTTTATTATCAATTCACAATTAAAGTAGCATGCAATTTATTATTATTTTTTTAAAACTTTTTACGTTTTCAATTCTTGGCAACGGCAACAAACCACAACATTATTGAGGAATGTAATGCAGACTTTTAAAGTTGTGCGCAAATGACAGTTTACCTCCTGGTCATGGATATGTCCAATAAATAGACTGTAGAACCACTGAACTGTATAAACTTCATTTATACATGCAGTTCATAAAATTATTTTTCTTAACTGAATAATTTACCCTGTTATGTATATATACAAATAGATAATTTTTGTCTCAATATAATCTATACAACATAAATCCACTATCTTCCCCTTTTAATGGTCAATGTACATACACAGGAAGTGTCTATCCTTATGAATCGCCAGCCAATTCTCTTTTTGCTATCCATGGTAAGGGCCCGCACGTACGACTGGGTAGTTCGGCACTGGGAGTTCCAATGCCTTTTGTCTATGCCCCTGCAGCCCTCTTTTGTGTAACCCATGGGATTGCACTTGGTCTCGTAGAAGTATTGCTTCAGTTGGCCTTTCGATACGGGGACTTTTTCAAGGACTGTGACTGTCCCGCCTGACATGTCCACTGCAGTCTTTTTATCTGCTGCTGTTACCCACTCACTGATACTGTCACACACACTCAGCTCCCCTCGACGGGCAGGGTCCGAGTGGCGCCGGACCCTCATAGACATGTTTGCAGCATCCAGGTAATTTTTGTATTCCTCAAGCAGAAAGAGAAGAGGGGGCTCCAAAGGCACTTGACTACTGAGCATCACCCTGGACGTGTACAAGTCCGTGTCCTTATTGTTGGCTTCACTGGGCCGAACTTTCTGGTCCTCATCCAGCAACTCTTCTATCACGTGCTCAAAAGTGTCAGCCAATGATGTCAGACCTCTTGAACCTGCCTTGGGCCCATTCACGCTCTCCAGAGTCCCATGGGTCCGCACACCTGGGTAGGCCAAGCTGCCTTGTCCTCGGACGTTTGATTCTTTCATGGGGGCAGCCTTCATGCAACCGAAGTATGAAATAACCATAGTAAGGAAAAGGATGGTCATCACTCTTCTCACCTGGTGGAACTGTGGGGAGAAAGCAGAAACAGGACACAAAACTGGTTAGAGCTTTCATTTCACAGGGATACAGTGTGGCCTATGTGATTGTAATTCCAGGCCATCCTGCAGGGTCAAGTTTTTTTATGTACTGGTGATAAACTCCAGCTGCACCAGACACAACTTACTGTCTTCAGTGTGTTATATGTGGTTTAGTATAAACCAGACATGTGCAATGTTTTCCCCAATATTTAGCCTATAAACCCAAGATTAGATGGCTGATGAGCAAGGGAAAAATATTGTGGCTCGGAGTTCTCCTCCTTCCTCCCACTTTAGCAGCTTTGTAAGTTTAATTTTTAATGATCTCTCCTCATGCTGTCACTGGAAACATAAAATCAGAAATGTTACTAAGCAACAACTGCAAATATAATAGTAATTTTTTTTTCAAGTTAGCAACATGGTCTTATTGCAGACCCTGTGATAGGAACAGTAGTGGCCTGAGGGGTCTGAGTGGGTCTTTCTAACATGTGATATGTAGGCAAAACAGCACACTAAAATACATGTCAGGGAGCTATAAAGAACTTTATGTGGATGGTTTTTTTCCTCCCACAGAGCAAAGAAGTTTGATAATTTCCTTAAGCTATTCTGTTTCACAGATAAGAAAACAAAAGGCTATGAAGGACTTGCCTTGTGTCATGAAGAAAGTTTATATTAGAATGTAGATTTCCCCACTCTGGGTCCAATGTTCTTTCTACTACACCTGGGTGGTCATAACTGAAAAATGTTTTGCTTATTTCCAAACAGAAATCATTTTCTACACGTTGACTTTAATGATGTGTCTATGCCTGGGGCTGATACCATGAAAACAATGTGTCTGCTTAACAAACTGGAAAAGTCAGCGTTAAAAAGGCATTGAAGTCCATTTCAAATGCCTCCCACATGCAGGCTGCACATTGATCTCCACCCATTCTCTGAGGCCCCTCACCCCTTGGCTTTTCTGGCTAATAGACAGATCCATTCATGGAAGCACAATGTCTTATCTTATCGGAAGTAAGTGTGCATGTGTGTGTCTCCACATGTGTGTGCATCTGTGTGTGTGAGAGAGAGCTTTTGAGTTCATCATCCCTTTAAAAAGCTGAGTGGCATTTTGCACATTTTAGAATAGGCAGCTAGTGCTTCTTTCTGTGCTTTTGAAGTTTCCTGGGAAGTCCCCTTGACAGCACACCGCAAAATTAATCTTTTCCTGTTTGCCAGAGGGTTACTGTACTTTAAAGTTGGCTCTGTATCTATAAGCATGCTCTAGGAAGCCAATTAGAATAGATGAAGAAGCAGAATGAAAACATACCTATAGACCAACCCAAGGTTACCGCCAGGTGGTGAAGGACTTCAGAATCACTTACCTGAAGCACCGTGCCCCTCAGGAGTAAAAAGGAGCATTCTCCAGCCCTGTTATTCTTTGTTCCTACTTCTCAGTCCTGGAGCACAGACTTACAAAAAGACACACTTGTGCCCAGCATGTTCTCTTGGGCAAATCAGTAGGAAAAGGGACTGTGATTCTGACCATAAATGAAAAGGAACCTACCTCCAATTAACAGGTCATACTGCAGAAGTGAGTAAAAACTCTGCTATTCGGAACTGAATGCTTTTCGTTCTTCACTTTCATAAGGAATGACATATTCTGCCACTAACAGACATTATTGTTGTTGTTATGTACCGTCGAGTCAGACCTGACTCATAGCGACCCCTCCTTGGGTTTCTGAGGCAGTATCACTACGGAAGTAGATTGCCCCATCTTCCTTCTGAGGAGTGACTGGTGGGTTTGAACCGCTAGCCTTCTGGTTAGCAGTCAAGTGCCTTAGACACTATGCTACCAGAGCTCCCAAGAGACTTTATTACCATCCCTCAACACAAGCAAAATTCCTTGTAGATTAACTCTCACTTTGCACAAGTAGTATGCATGCGCAGAACTGCTTGGATTGTACAGCAGTATGAAATTCGGAAAGGCAAACTGGTTTACATAATGCACAGATACCTGTTCTGCTAATACCTAGACTTTATGAATGTTATTGATTCTGTACCATCAAGGAAATGGACCCCACTCCCCCCATGGAGGCTTCTATTCCTGGCAGGCAATGCTTACACTACTGAATGAACTCCTTTTCTCTTAATGTTCCCAGTCCAAATTATAACAACCCAAGGGGTACCTTGAACTTAGGTCAACTTTAGATGAAAGAATGCAGATTTAGAATATTTTATTCTAGCCATCTATATCTCAACTGGTAGAGATTTGCTGTGATCAGCTATCTTTAAATACCATATTTCATCAGATCTAAAATATCATTATAAAACACACCATTTTATCTACCACTAAAAAACCCACTGCCAACTAAACTATTGCTATCTTTATCACTTAGAACTTTTATTTTATACTTACTAAAAGAGATCTTTTAGACTTAGACATATTTTTTGTCATATATAACTCTTGTGCATATATAAAAAAGAAAAATAAACCAAATAAATTAAGGCAATGCCAACTATGCTATGACTGCTGCCAAGCCAATGATAACGATTACATGGCATCAACTGTAAGACATAACCCAATTTCAGAGATCTTAAAATATGAAAAAAATGTGCATCTTAGAATCAATGAAATATAGTAAGTTTAATACTATGTTTCATATATATAGTAATACTGCATTGCTACTCACTAAGTGCTCATACTAACTGCTACAAATAGCCTAAGGTACAGAGGCATTCTAGACTACAGAGTTGGATAACTGTTTTAATAACAGTACCACAGTAATGATTCTTTTATTGATACATTTTTTTTTTCTATACTTGAAGTCACTCTGCTTTTACCTGGTCTCATTTATCTTTATCTTAATAATTTCTTGGTTAGAAAATTAGTGAATATATGTATCATTTTCTCATCAGTTCCATAAGCAAATATACTTCAGAGGAATAAATGGCATCTCAGTAAACAATACTTGGCTTTCAGCCCAAAGCCCACCATGGACGTGCCCTCTGTAGACATCTCTGTGCATTCAGCAATTAACTATATGTTGGTAAAGTCCAATCCATCTCCAGCCCTGCATTCTGAGTACCATTCTGCAAGCTAACTACCATCAATTAGGATCTAACACCAAACTCAATGTTTTTTTTTTTTTTTTTTCTTTTGTCAGAACAATGCCACTTTCTAACTTTTTTGTTTGGAACAAGCTTTCTTGATATTGTGGGCAACCCAGGCCACAGGCTAGAAATCTTGGAATCAAGTCTGATGACTACTTTCTCTTCTAGCTTTCAAATTTAGTCAGTCAAAAAGTCCCTCCTTTGTTTCCTTTAAAGCATTTCTCCTCTCCATACTTTTTTACCCCCCACCTATTTTACTGACACCATTTGGTTTAGCCTTCACCATCTCGGATTTGGTGATTATAATGTTCACTGATATACTTGACATCTTTTCTGCTCCATTCAATCATGATAACCACTGCCTGACTAACCAGACTAACTACTCTGCTTTTCACTCTTTTGCACAAACGCTTGAAATGGCTTTATTATTCTACCAGATCAGATCTAACCTTTTTAACTTCAGCGCTCTCCTGAATCTGGTCTCACCTTACTTAGCTAATCTTATGATATCATTCAATGCCTCATCACCTATGCTCTGACCAGGCCAGAATCTTTGGAGCTCCATGCACATTGACATGCACATTGACAGCTCCATGCCTGGAAGTCACATGTTCCATTGCTCTGTCAGACTCTCTTCTTTCTACCTGGATAAGTCTTGCTTATCCTTCATGACACTCAAGCATCAAATTATATGTACCACCTTCTCTAATTACCTCAGCACCTGCTTCCCTCCTTCTCTTCTAAAATTTCACATTGCATCTTATTCAGTATTTCAGTTAATACTCGTTTATTAATTGTTAACTGTATTTGCTAATTATGGTCAGTTGTCATTGGATGGTAAGCTTTCTGAGGGACTGGATCATATCTAATCCCCCATAATGGTTAAGAGAGAATAATACAGTAGCACTCATTGCCATCAAGTCAAATCTAACTCATAGTGACCGTATAATACAATAGCAATACTCAATAATCAGTACATCGGTACTGATGTTATATTAAACTGAGAGAGAAGATAGTTCTGAAACCATTTTCATTGGAAGTCTTTGCACGTGGAAAGCACCAGTGCACTCAGGTACAGGGCAGACTGCATTAACCCCAAATGATAAATTTAAAGGGGCATGACAGATGGTAATTAACAGGGATAAGCAATCTTGAGTTCTTGCATAGGCTAAAGCTTTAGTTCCTTCCTTTTCCTTTTTCAAGGAACCTTGTGGTGTAACGGTTAAGCACATGGCTGCTGACCTTTAAGGTTAGAGGTTCAAACTCACCATGTTCTCCATGGGAGAAAGATGAGGCAGTCTGCTTCCATAAAAGATCACAACGTTGGAAACTCCATGGAGCAGTTCTACTGTGATATTGGGTTGCTATGAGTTGGAATCAACTCAATGGCAATGAGTTTTTCCTTTTTCCACTAATTTCGTCAATGAATAATTTTAGACATTCTGTTAGGGAATCAAGAGCTCTGGTAGCATAGTGCCTAAGGCATTTGACTGCTAACCAGAAGGCTGGCAGTTCAAACCCACCAGCCACTCCTCGGAAGGAAGGTTGGGCAATCTACTTCTGTAGTGATATCGCCTCGGAAACCCAAGGTGGGGTCGCTATGAGTTGGGTATGACTCGATGGCACATAATGACAGCAACAACAACATTAGGAAATCACTATACAAGGGCTTCCATGACAATGCTTATATTTTAGTCCTTCAGATGAGACTTTATTACACCAAAGATACAGAGGCTGTGCAATATTGTTAAGCAGATCATCAGTCTTTGCATCTGTATACATGTAATCAATTTATTGGTGCTAATTTTCCTCCAAAGCTTACCACAACTAACCTCTCCACATCTGTATAATGCTAAGAGGTTTTCTTAGCCCCATTTTTAGAAAATGCAATTTGGTACAAGTTTATTTTCAAACATGGCAATCTTTAAACTTCCCACAAGTCTTAAATATTCAACCAGTTGAATATCCATAACAGCATGCTCATTTGCTATAATAACTTGAATTTGTCTAAAAGACAATGGGATGTGCACATGTATCATTTCATTTGATTGTCACAGGGACACAGGACAGATGTTGTTATCCCCATTATACACAAAAGGCAATTATGGCTCAGACAAGTTAAGTCATCTGTCTCATGTTGCTAAGTTAACAGATCACCTGTCTGCTAGCTCATGCTTCTAACATCAGGACATGCTCCTGGTTTTAGAATATTAACTGCAGGAAAGAGAGGGGCTATGCCATGTGGTCAAGGAAGAGGCTTTCAAAATGTGGACACAGATTTCTGTAGTTAAGTGTAGCTACATGCTAGTACTAGATTAATCATAACCTCTAAGACCCTTCAACTTTAAGGCTTGGTTATTTCAATGAATAGAGTTTCAGACAATATAGTCTTCCTGTAAGAGAAAATTTTGCCAAAAAAATTTAGGGATGTTGAAACCAAGTTTCAATAGTCAAAGCTAAGAAGAGAAAACAAACAATCATGCAGATAACTCAGACATAGTGAGAAAAATACACAAAATTTTATTTGCTTCTAGTCCCTTTGGTCTTGTGTATGAACAAAATATCAAGGAAAATACATTATAAAGATATGGCTGTTTTCTTAAATAGTCTTATAAGTAACAAGGATAATGATAACGAGGAAATTATCACTTACTATTTAATTCCTAAAATACATGATGCAAACCTATTGAGAGACTACCTAAATACCTTGTAAATCAACATAAAAAATCTTTTTGTTCACATCCAATTTCTTTATACCCATATATTAGTCTAATTTTGTTCAGTCATTCATCAAACGTGGATTCTACCTTCAAGTGTATCCTCTAGGAAAGGGGAAGGACATACACGTAAGTAACTAAATTATAAAAGTAGGAAAGACCAATGAGAGATAAAAGATAAAATGCTGGAGAAGAAAAAGGTTACTTCTTGTTAGGGAAATCAAGTAGTGCTTCATGGAAAAGGTTGCTAAGGATGGGAAAGATTCAAAAGATATCCAGAAAATACTCCAGTGGATAGCTAGTAGCTTCATTAAAGGTACTGAGGTAGGAAGGCATGGTGTAAGTTTCTGGAGAGAAGTGTCCAGAATAGGAACCGTGACAAATAAGATTGAAAGACCACCAGATTATACAAAGCTCCGAGGGTGATGCTAAAGAGTTTAGCTTTATAGGCACCTAAAAAACCAATGGGAACTCTGGTGGCATAGTCCCTAAGGCATTTGACTGCTAACCAGAAGCCGGGCGGTTCAAACCCACCAGCCACTCCTCGGAAGGAAGGTTGGGCAATTTACTTCCATAGAGATACAGCCTCGGAAACCCAAGGAGGGGTCACTATGAGTCAGATCCAACTGGATGGCAGTGAGTTAAAGAACCAATAAGAGTTTTTGAGCAGGAGACTGCTACAAGAAGACCAGCTTATTGCAGTGTAAACAATGCAATTAAACAATGATAGACTGGAAGAGATATATTAATTCATTGATTTTATTCTTAGTAGCTACTGAGCTTAAAAATAAATATTAAGTAGTTACTTAAGTGCTGGGTTAAAAGCCTGGATAGATCCTTTAACCTTTATTTATTTATTTATTTACATATTTTTAGACTGAATGAGTTGCAAAAAGACATTAGAGAGAAGTGTGCAGAGCTGAGTGGCAACCATCAGTAACGTTTGGGTTGGCAGAAGGAAGAACCAGGATGACAAGAGGTGGAGGAAAGGTGGGACTAAAAACTCTCATTCCAGTTATAATTACGCTGAACTTTGATTCCACTGTTTAGCACTTTTAATTCAAAGATCTCCAGACACTTGGAAATATTAAATAATTAAGACTCATAGGACCCTAGAGGTTTGGGTAACTATAATTATCCCCATTTTGTATAGGAGGAGAGAGGACTAGAGTTTTTAATCAGCTCATTCACTTGCTGTTGCTCCCTTGATAGAACAAGGTCAGAACTGCGGATTCCAAAGGAAAACTAGGTCTTAAGCTACAGGGAGTAGTTTCTTCCATCCCTCTGCATTATTTCTGCATCATTTCCCAGGATTCATATATTGCTTAGCCAAGAAGACTGTTAAAAGAAAGAAAGAAAGAAAAACAAAAAAAACAAACTCACATTCCTCAAAGAAACTAATTGGTAGTTTGAATCCATGGATACAATGGAAAAAAAATATAATGAGCGTTACAGATACTCACCTTACCTTGATGCCCATTCAACTGAAACTAATAAATATTTTAGCAAAAGATATCTGATAGTGCAAATACCCCAAGGCTTTGAAGGATGTGGTTTAAAAACATAGTTTTAACCACAGTGTACTTCTATGTCGGCGAGTATTCATATATACTTCCTGCAAAGCACTGCACTCCATACCTGAGAACTCTCAGCTCCCCTGGTAAACCCAGGGTATTTAGTGACACGTACAGATATTATTTTACCTTCCTAAGAGTGTCCGAAAAAATGTTGATTCTTAGCTTGTACCTGGAGTGATACATTTGTGCAAATACTTTAAGGGGAAAAAAAAAAAAAAAGGATATTTCTTTGAATCATTATTTTGACATATAAATTCGCTGAATATGCACCTTTGATAAAAGCACCATAACTCTGGTCTTTTATTCCAAACAAAACCAAATTCACCGCCTTGGAGTCTGATCCGACTTCTAGGGACCCCTCCTTGGGTTTGGGAGGCAGTATCACTACGGAAGTAGATTGCCCAACCTTCCCTCCGAGGAGTCGTTGGTGGGTTTGAACCCACAGCCTTCTGGTTAGCAGTCAAATGGCTTAGGTACTATGCCACCAGAGCTCCTGGAAATGGTGAGTAGAGGGACAGGAAATAAATGTCATTGCAACCAAATTTACTGCCATAGAGTCAAATCTGACTCATAGAGACCCCTCGTGTTTCTGAGGCGGTATCAACATGCAAGTAGATTGCCCAATCTTCCTTCCGATGAGTGGCTGGTGGGTTTGAACCGCCAGTCTTTAGGTTAACAGTCAGATGCCTTAGGCACTATGCTACTAGAGCTCCTTGCCATTGTAACAGAGGAATTTAAATTGTACCTAAATATACATTGGGAGCTCTGCTGACATAGTGCCTAAGGCACTTGACTGCTAACCAGAAGGCTGGCGGTTCAGACCCACCAGCCACTCCCTGAAAGGAAGGTTGGGCAATCTAGTTCCGCAGTGATACCGCCTCGGAAACCGAAGGAGGCGTCGCTATGAGTCGGGTCAGACTCGATGGCAGTGAGTTTGGTTTCTGGTTTGAAATAAACATACTTTTGAATTTATAGGAAAATATCCAAGTACAGGCATATCTCATTTTATTGCACTCTTTTATTGTGCCTTGCAGATACTGCTTTTTTATTTTTATTTTTTTTACAAATTTAAAGTTTGCAGCAAACTTGAGTAGAGCAAGTCTACTGGCACCATTTTTTAATAGTATGTGCTCACTTCATGTCTGTGTGTCACATTTCGGTAATTCTCATAATATTTCAAGCTTTTTCATAATGCTATTGCACAATTAATTGACCACAAACCTACTGTCTTCGAGTGGATTCTGATTCATAGCGACTCTATAGGATAGGGTACAACTGCCCAATAAGGTTTCCAAGGCCGTAAATCTTATTGGAAGCAGAATGCCTCATCTTTCTCCTACAGAGCAACTGGTGGGTTCAGACTACTGACTTTCGGTTAGCAGCTGAATGTGTTAACCATTGCACCACCACAGCCCCTCTTAAAAGACTATAGCATGATGTAAACATAACTTTTATATGCCCTGTTGTTATTTGCCGTCAAGTCGGACTGATTCATAGCGACCCCTCCTTGGGTTTCCGAGGCGGTATCACTATGGAAGTAGATTGCCCAACCTTCCTTCCTAGGAGTGGCTGGTGGGTTTAAACTGCAAGTCTTTTGGTTAGCAGTCAAGTGCCTTAGGCACTGAAAAACCAAAAATTGTGTACGACTTGCTTTATTGCAATACTCACTTTATTGTGGTAGTCTGGAATCAAACCAGCAATTTCCCAGGTATGCCTAAATAAGATTCATTTTATACAATCCAGTCTCAAACTAGGAGCCTTGGAGGCACAGTAGTTAAGTGCTTAGCTGCTAACTGAAAGGTTGGAGGTTCAAACCCTCCAGCTGCTTAACAGGAGACGATGTGGCAGTCTGCTTCAGTAAAGATTAGAGCCTTGGAAACTCTATGGGGCAGTTCTACTCTGTTATATAGGGTTGCTATGAGTTGGAATCCACTCAACAGCACACAATAACAGTCTCAAACTTCAGATAATTAATTTAAGTGTTTCATTATAAAATTAAACATGTTAAGGCAATTCAAATTTGTTATTAAAAGTACTCTAACAACAAGAAATTTATAGGGCCTGAAATTAGAGTTTCAGGAAACATAGAGATGGGATAAACTTGCATGGGCTAAAATTAAAAATGCCTTGCTTCTCAAAGTGTGATCCTTGGACCAGCCACATGAGCATCACCTGAAAGTTTATAAGAGATGCAGAATCTCAGCTCTCTCCTCCCCACTTTTACCCACCTCACCTACTAAGTCAGAACGTGGATGTTAACAAGATTCATATACCTCAAGATGATTCATAGACTTGTTAGAGAAGCACTAGGCTAAAGGATAAAGATAAACTACTTTGAGAGCTCTGGTAGCATAGTGGCT